>NC_092338.1:290524400-290836000 GCF_046630445.1 Rutidosis leptorrhynchoides
ATATATATAAAACTACCTTATTTGAAGGTTTAAACTTGAAATCACTAGAACATAGTTTAGTTAATTCTAAACTTGTTCACAAACAAAAGTTAATCCTTCTAACTTGACTTTTAAAATAAACTAAACACATGTTCTATATCTATATGATATGCTAACTTAATGATTTAAAACCGGGAAATACGAAAAACACCGTAAAACCGGATATACGCCGTCGTAGTAACACCGCGGGCTGTTTTGGGTTAGTTAATTAAAAAACTATGATCAACTTTGATTTAAAAGTTGTTTTTCGGGGAAAATGATTTTTCTTATGAACATGAAACTATATCCAAAAATCACGGTTAAACTCAAAGTAGAAGTATGTTTTTCAAAATGGTCATCTAGACGTCGTTCTTTCGACTGAAATGACTACCTTTACAAAAATGACTTGTAACCTGTATTTCCGACTATAAACTTATACTTTTTCTGTTTAGATTCATAAACTTAAGTTTAATATGAAACCATAGCAACTTGAAACACTCAAAACGGATTTAAAATGAAGAAGTTATGGGTAAAACAAGATTGGATAATTTTTCTTGTTGTAGCTACTTGAAAATTGGTAACAAATCTATATTAATCATATCCTAGCTAACTTATATTGTATTACATGTATTCTAATATATTATGTAATCTTGGGATACCATAGACACGTATGCAAATGTTTTGACATATCATATCGACCCATGTATATATATTATTTGGAACAACCATAGACACTCTATATGCAGTAATGTTGGAGTTAGCTATACAGGGTTGAGGTTGATTCCAAAAATATATATACTTTAAGTTGTGATCTAGCCTAAGACGTGTATACACTGGGTCGTGGATTGATCCAAGATAATATATATCGATTTATTTCTGTACATCTAACTATGGACAACTAGTTGTAGGTTACTAACGAGGACAGCTGACTGAATAAACTTAAAACATTAAAATGTATTAAAAATGTTGTAAATATATTTTGAACATACTTTGATATATATATATATGTACATATTTGTTATAGGTTCGTGAATCGACCAGTGGCCAAGTCTTACTTCCCGACGAAGTAAAAATCCGTGAAAGTGAGTTATAGTCCCACTTTTAAAATCTATTATTTTTTTTGGGATGAGAATACATGCAGTTTTATAAAGTTTTACAAAATAGACACAAGTAATCGAAAATACTTTCTATGTTGGATTATCGAACCTAATATGCCCCTTTTTAGCTTGGTAGCCTAATAATTAGGGAAATGGCCCCTAATTGACGCGAATCCTAAAGATAGATCTATTTGGCCCAACAAGCCTCATCCAAGTTACGGATGCTTTAGTACTTCGATTTATCATATCCGATGAGAGTCCCGGAATGATAGGGATATTCTATATGCATCTTGTTAAGGTCGGTTACCAGGTGTTCAACATATGAATGATTTTTATCTCTATGCAGTTTGCGAAATGCCATGTGTTATAAAAATGAAATCTTGTGGTATATTATTATGATTTGATAATATGTAGGTTAAACCTATAACTCACCAACAATTTTGTTGACGTTTTAAGCATATTTATTCTCATGTGATTACTAAGAGCTTCTGTTGTTGCATACTAAATTAAGGACAAGATTTGGAGTCCATGCTTGTATAATATTATTTAAAAACTACATTCGAAGACTTATGTTGATGTGTAATATTATTGTAAACTATTATGTAATGGTCGTATGAAAAATGCTATATTTTATATTATCATTATTTGATAATCGTCGTAATATTTTAAAGGTTATGGTTTGTTCTAAAATCGAATGCAGTCTTTGAAAAACGTCTCATATAGAGGTCAAAACCTCGCAACGAAATCAATTAATATGGAACATTTATAATCAATATGAAAGGGACATTTCAGTTGGTATCCGAGCGTTGGTCTTAGAGAACCAGAAATTTGCATTAGTGTGTCTTATCGAGTTTGTTAGGATACATTAGTGAGTCTGGTCTTCGACCGTGTTTTCTTTAAAAACGATTGCCTAACACTTTTGTTGGAAACTATATATTATTAACATGTAAATATTATGTGATATATTAACCTCATAATGTGTTTGATATTGTGTGATAGATGTCTACCACTAGTACAAATCCCATCGATTCACCTAATAATAATGAAGAGTCGAATATATTTTGGGAAGATTCACAAATTCTCGAAGAGGAACCGGAAGAGGAGGAACTGGAAGAAGAAGAGGTTCCAGAGGAAGAAATATTGATACCTATAGTAAATCGATTAAATAAAAAAAAATCCTCAACCAACGGACCAAAGTTAATAATGGTCAATGGTGTTTCCGCCGAGGAAGCAAAATATTGGGAAGATTACCAATTTTCTGATGAATCGGATCCCGATGAGGATTTCGATGATGTTATAGAAATTACCTCGACCCAATTTAATAAAGCAAAAGAAAATAATAAAGGGAAAGGTATAAAAATAGAGAAATCTGATTCCAACCCCGATGAACTTTATATGTATCGGTAACATCTGTATTTCTTAAAATGTAACAATGACCCGGGAACCTCTAAACCACCAGGTTTTTCTAAACCATTGTGGAAAACGACGGCTCGTATTAGAGGAACACCATATATTCCTAGAAAATTAGGAGAACGAACCAAGTCTGAAAAAGAAGAAACCAGTGATTCAGATTAGAGGGTTGTAATCATGTTGTGTATTATATGTATTGTAGTGTGCTTGTACTTTTATGTTCTATGTAAAAATTGCTTGTATTGTTTGTTAATTATGTTTTATGAATCTAACCCTCGTCTATTTTTACAGTATAAAAACACAAAATGGACGTTAAGGGTAGACAACCAAATATTTTAGAAGACCTACCAGAGGATATGATTGATGAAATCTTGTCTAGAGTCGGTCAGAATTCATCAGCACAATTAGTTATGGCGAAATTAACTTGTCAAACATTTGAAAGACTTTCCAGAAATGCCTTAGTTTATAAAAGGCTTTCCTTTTATAGGTGGGGTATATCACATTGGGGAGACCGTAAGTTACGCCGTGTTTTCTTTAAAGCGTTAAATGCGGGGAAACCAAATGCAATTTTACGCTACGGGTTAAGAACCTATTTTGACTCAACATATCCCAACATAGGATTTCGTGAATTAGAAAGAGCTTCTAACATACAACATAAAGAAGCATGTTATGCTTACGGGTTAGTGATGTTCGCTTCTTACCAAAGTAAAAAAAGAAAATCGGATTGCAACTTTTAAATAAAACTTTTCCACAAGTGACGGATTCAGTAGTTGGGGTGAGAAACAAGGTTTTTAGATTATTACGGGGATGTTGGACATTACGAAACCCTTGTCCTTTTGACGACATTACAACATGATGTCTTGTCAACGGTCACAACGTTATGTTCCACAAGACCAAGGATGGGAAGTAGTCTTAGTAAAACTAGAATGCATGACTTGTTTCTGGACGTATGAATTACGTGTCTTTATTGCCTTTGTTGAACGACTTGCGTATTAACTAGAATTGTCTTCGCAACTATTTTGTATCAGAGTTTTTATGTGCTATATTTCATGCTATATGTAAAATAGCGGTATTGTAAGTTTGCAAAATATTGTATAAAAGTTTGAATGTGAAATATTATTATAATCAGTTTTTCATATAGAATTGTAGTAGTTGAATTGTATGTTAGCTACTAAGTATGAACTTTACGGGTAGGTATTACCCGAATTAAAAATTATAAAACGCTAATAAGAAGAAAAAGCTTTTATAAATGAGTTCATATTATGCTACGGAATACTATTGATTACTCTTAATATTCTATATGATTAACTTAATTCTTTTGGCTATTTTTGAAGGAAATGGCACCGACTACTCGTCAGAACTTTAACATGAGTGAGGAAGACTTCCGTGCTTTCCTTGCAGCAAATATAGCCGCAGTACAGGCTACAATGCAAAACAACAATAACTCAGGGTCTAGCAGTGGATTTAAATCCACGGGAAACCGTGTAGGATGCTCCTACAAGGCTTTCACTGCCTGTAAACCTTTGGAATTCGATGGAACTGAATGACCAGTCGGACTGAAACGATGGACAGAAAAGGTCAAATCTGTGTTTGCTATAAGCAAATGTGCTGAGGAAGATAAGGTAAAGTACGCCACGTATACCTTCACAGGTACTGCGTTAACATGGTGGAATACCTTTCTCGAACAAATGGGACAAGATGCTGCTTACGCACTACCATGGTCAGCATTCAAACACTTGATGAACGAGCAGTACCATCCCAGAAACGAAGTCAATAAGCTCAAGACAGAGCTTAGAGAATTATGAACGAAGGGATTCGATATCACCACATACGAACAACAATTCACCGAGTTGTGTTTATTGTGCCCAAGAGTGTTCGAATATGAAGAAGAGCAGATCGATGCATTTGTAAAGGGGTTACCAGAGAGAATTCAGGAGGATGTGAGTTCAAGTGCGCCCACTTAAATGCAAAAGGCAAGCCGAATGGCTCACAAACTTATAAACTAGATCGAGGGAAGGATTAAAGAGCAGGCGGCCGAGGAGGCCAAAATGAAACAAGTCAAGAGAAAGTGGAAAGAACCCAGTGACAAGAGTCACAATTTCAACAATCAACACCACAATCACAACCACAATCGCACCATTTTTCGCAACAACAAACGCAACAAAAACCATTCCAACAACAACAACTACAACAATCATCTCAACAATAATACCAACCGCAACAACAAAAATCCCAACAACAATCTCAATAACAACACTGGTAATCAAAATCAGAAAATTCCGTGTCTGAGGTGTGAAGGGTACCATCCAACTACTTTTTGTCCAGCAACATGTACTAAATGTAATAGAAAGGGTCATGATACAACGAAGTGTGAAATTTATGGACCATCGGGTAAAGGAACAAGTAATGCCCACATTATTTGTTTTGGATGCGGAAAGAAGGGCCACTACAAAACTGCGTGTCCAAACCAGGGAAATAATAATGGGCAAAGCCGTGGGAGAGTTTTTAACATTAATGCAGAAGAAGCGCAGGAAGACCCGGAGCTTGTTACGGGTATGTTTCTTATCGATGAAAAACCTGCTTATGTTTTATTTGATTCGGGTGCGGATAGAAGTTATATGAGTAGAGATTTTTGTGCTAAATTAAGTGGTCCATTGACGCCTATGAATAATAAATTTTTACTCGAATTAGAAAACGGTAAATTAATTTCGGCAGATAAAATATGTCAGAATCGAGAAATTAAACTGGTTAGCGAAACTGATGTCGCAACGTGGGGGTACGAAAATACTATTATTTTTACTACGAAATACGTTACAAATTACACAAGTTTTAATTATTTATTTACAGATGGGATATACCTAAACCTTGCTACAACACTATAGGCAGTGTACCTAATCGTAGAGTAGTGTAGTTTTTAGTAAGTCCGGTTCGTTCCACAGGGAGATGGCTTATTTCACACTATATTTTAAATAACTATATTTGTACAAAATATATATAATTATATATAATAATATATAAAAGGGGGTTTACCGTTTAATGACCGGTTTGTCGATTTTATATTTTAAGTCACAATTAAAACCTAATGTAAAATATAAATGACGATAATTAAAGTGCGTAAAATAAATAACAATAAAATAATTATGCTTATTTAAACTTCCGTAACCATGATGTTTGACATTTTGATTATTTATTACCATGGGTTAATTATCCTTTGTCCTGGAGGTATTTGAAACCTAGCTGGTTTTTGTCCATAATAGTTCATCGGTCATAATTATAAACTGCTCGGCAAATTTAACCTTATACCCGAAGTCAAATATTCCAACTAACTGGGGATTCGAACTGTAACAAGGTCTTAATACTTTGTTTAATAAATACACCAGGTTATCGACTGTGTGTAATCCAAGGTTTTAATACTTTGTTAATAATTACACCAATTACCCTTGAATGTAATCCACCCCTATTTTAATGAGTCCAGTAACTATTAATCCATCCCCGTGTCCGGTCAAATGAATAATAATTCGTACTTATAAATATCTCGCCCATCATGTTCGATTAAGCGTATGTGGTTATATATAGATACGTCAAATCATAACCTTTATATTAAATTAACGAGGTATCATTTATTTAATATAAAGCCCATTAATAGCCCATAGTCTAATTTCCACAAGTGTCGATCTTTTGTCCAAACCCCAATTATGGTACAAAGCCCAATTACCCCGTCTTTAATATTTAGCCCAACATCATGATTACTTCGGCTCAAATAAGCATAATAATAACTTAAGTACGAGACATTAATTTAAAAAGGAGAACATAACTTACATTGAGTATTTATCGCGTAGCTTTACACAGACAGAACTTTGACTTTAAAACCCGTAAAATAACTTTTACATTACCTAATATAAAACTAAACTAATATTTATATTATAAATATATATATAATATATATATTATACAGAGGAATATGGATATATATTGTAAAAAACTCGGCAGAAGCTCGTTGGCTTTTATAGGCATTTTGGGACCTGACTGCTCCGCTATCGCAAAGCAAAAGTGCCTTCCAGCTTCGAGATCGCGAAGTAACGCACTCCAGCTCACCAACTTTTGGCCATTTGCTTGTCGACGTTATTTAATATAATATATAATATATAAATAATTTATATAATTATTTAAATATTATATTATATTCTTGTGCATAGTAGACTTGTAATTTTTGGTCCGTTGCGTCGGGCGTTGATAGTTGGCTCAGGTGCCGGTTCCGGATTTTCGAACGCTTTTTCGTATAATTTAATATCTTGTACTTTGCGTTCCGCAACTTGTACTCTTGTAATTTTTAGACGTTTCTCATCAATAAATAGAACCACTTGGATTGTATCTTGTACGTTTGAGCATTTTGGACATTTTTGTCTTCAAATCTTCATTTTCGCCTTTTGTCTTCGCACTTATTTAATATAAACGAATATTACTTGAAAATAGAACAATTGCAACTGAAAACTTTACATATTGGAAGGATATTGCTACTAAATATATGTTCATTTGGAGCACTATCAAATATCCCCGCACTTGAACGTTGCTTGTCCTCAAGCAATACATAACTTGAAATTAAATCACACGAATCACTTCTTTATTCTTCACACTTTATACATCAGTGATTTTGATACGGCGGTATAGACAATGATAGTAACGGTGTGGTTTACAGTCCCACATGACTATGAAAATTTAGATCCTTTAAGGAAATTGGATCTTTATGAAAACATTTGATCTTTTGAAAATTTCATTCTAGCTTTTGCCCTAGATAAGTTTTCCGGAATAACCCTTCACCGGTGTTGCAAAATATTTTTGTGGGTTTTGTGGGTTTCAGATTTGAAAATTTTAGCTCAACACTTGCGGTTTTGTGTTACCCACTTGCTAACCTTGTATTAGGAAAGCAACACGTCCAGTTTACTTGTCCCGTATATTACCTTTCAGCAAACTACCGTCCGGTTGTAAAGGAAAGCGATGAACAAGAAACTGTTAAGGCAATGTCAAATGACATGCATTTGTTCATGGTCTAAAATGTGTCGGATGCTATTACTATCCTTTGTAGGAGCAATAGTAAAGATCATCCTATAATTTTTCGATCTGGTACAAGGTCCTGTCTTCGACCATGCTATGCAACCAGCGTTCTTACGGTTGACACCTGATTTGGTTCAGGTGACCATGAATTCTAGGTGAATTCTCAGGATTTTATGTTCAATGGTAATGAACGCATTGAAAATGGGTTTTCAGAAAACAAATCGGTTTGTTTCTAGATCAAAATATTTTCTCGTTCAAGCTCGAGTTTAGATATCATCGAATTTCATGAGTTTGTAATTCTCAATCTTAAAGGTCAATCTCAAGGATTGAGTAATATCAGTCTTAAAAGCTGATTTTTAATCTTTAAGGAGATTATCCTTTCTGGGGGTCTGATTCATTAGTCTTATTAAGCTAATTTGCACGGCGCCCTCCCCATTTTACGAGATAGATCCTCTCATGGATAGGATAAGTCTGACCACATGGCGACCCTGTTTGATGCTGAGGTCCGTGAATTTCCTGCTGATTTTAGAGATGACTTTTCTAGATTTTTCGTCAACCTACAGCTGGTTTGGACGACAACTTCTTGACCTAAATCAAGAAGCGCGTGTGTTTTTCAAAAGACTTTACTTCCTTTTACTGATGGAATTGATTCATCGTGTAGATCCATCTTTTCTTTTCTTTCATCGGGTAAAACAGTTAATTTAGTCCAAAACAAAAGCACCTGCAATAACTTTACAGAAACATGTGATAGATAGTTCTTAATTGAATAACTTGGTACATTATCCCCACACTTGGCTTTTTTCATGCGTATTTTTATATCCTAATAAATAAATTCAAGCGTTTTAGTTGTTTCTCAATTTATATCCTTTTCGAGGTAACAATAGTTTCGGCATTAACACCTAGTTTTATCGTTCATAAATATGTATAAACATGATTTTGAATTCATTTAGTTGAAAATTTTTAAAATTTTCACAATATTTAGAAAATAAACCAAGTATAAACCCGAGAGAATTTATAACCCTTCCCCACACTTGAGATCATGCAATGCCCTCATTTGCATGAAATCAAACTCTAATTATAAATTCATGAGGGTGATTAGTGTAGAAAAGTGATTAATAATACCCAGTTTGTAATTACAAAGCTCGTCGAATGATAGATGGTGCACCTCATCGTTCATTCCTTCTTGTTTTATCACACATATTTTTCTTCAAGAATGGTTGCTTTTCTGAACTGTTTGCTAATTTTTGAAAATGCGTCTTTTACCCTTACTCATCATGCATTTTTATTAACGAGTTATGCACTAGCCCGAACCCCTAATTTAACGTTAAGTGGGGTTAGACTTCCCCGCACTTAGCTGACGACATGTGAAGTCGGTAGAATAAGTTCCACGAATTAAAATAGTGAGCCAGTTATTTACATCTCGGGTGGTATAAAATATATCAATGGGTTTAAAGTTTAGACCCACCCGATCGTCACTACTTAATTCTTTTTTAAGTGTAGCTTTTAGTAAATGGATATGTCTCTTTTCTGGTTCTTGGTCGGATCGATATACACCGACATACATACTATAGGGTGGACAATTCCTAACATTTCCTTCCGTTTATTCTCGGGATTAAAGTTTTCACCTCTATTACCCAATTGGGTTAAATCCGAAGTGTCATTATCTATTACAGCTCGTGGTTCATCTTCGGTAGATGACTCGTCTATTGAGAATATTGGGTTGGAAGGTTGTGGCTGGATATAAGTAATTTCTTCTTCATTAACGGTCCTTATTGGTTCCACCACTTTGGTCTCGGGGGTAAAATTTTCAACATTATCGTTTTCCCAAGAGTACCAATTTGTCACCCTTACTTCTTTTTCATCCATTGATGGATCGATGATTTCGTTGGTTGAGGCTAATGTGTCGATATGTTGTGAAATTGGTAAAGCTGAATAAAAAGTATCATCGGGATAATTGGTGATTTCGGAGCTCTCGAATTCATCAAAATTCGAGGATATGAGATTTTCTTGCACAATATTCCTCAGATCAACAGGTGTGTAATCTGATAGAGTTTCAGCTTGCCTATTTACAAACTCTCTCATTTGTTCATTTTGAGCATCAAGTTCTTCGAGTTTGATTTTCATATTGTCTAAAAGATTTTCAGACACATAATGTTCCTCGTCTTCTGGTTGTTGAGTTTGGATATATTCTTGGGAATAATCCCAATTTGAATTGTATTCTTCATAATCATTCCATTCAGGTTCCATGGGTGCGTAATTTTCCATAGGAACATAATAATAACATTCCCATGTTGAATGATAATCTCCACAGATTTCACAACCAGTTATTGTTTCGTCATTCGTGATCCAAGATTGACCGAATGAATTTTCATCAACACTCATTTAAGAGTATTGATTTAATTGATTTCGCATGTCAGAAAGAGTTTCCAACATATTCTCGAAATTTTTCATAATGCGCTTATTACTAAATTTTAGCTACAATGTGGTGCATTTACTTAATTATCCTATTAGTTATAAAAATAAAAATTATATAAGTTATCAAATTAATAGACTTTTCTGCTTTTGCCCACGTTTCGAATAGCCAACAGATGTAGCAGGGAGCCAGAACCCTTTAAATCGGAAGCTCACAACTCCGCCACTAACAAATCCAACTATTAGTACGAACCAGAAAATTTTGGATGTCTATCAATTTAACCGCTTAAAATAATTTTTTTTTCATTTGAAATTTTAGAGAAGAAATATAAAATCTATGTCCTAAAAACTAGAGTGTCGAGAAATAAGAAAGAAAAAGAGTAGCGTCGAAAAACGTCGAAAAATAAAAGGTCGAAAAATAAAAAAAATAAAAATAAAGCGTCGAAACTTAAAAGTCTAAAAACTAAATCTAAAAAGTTGCGCCTAAAGGTATTAAAACTTAAATGCAATTCTAATCAGAAAACGGCAATTACTTAAAAGGCACTAAAATATATAAACGGCGTCGTAAAATTCTAAAACGCCTAAATCTTAATCTAAAGAAAAGCACTTAAGGGATTTTACAGCAAAGCCTAAAAATCTAGAAATATAAAATAACTACGGCAAAAACTAAGTTTAAAACTAATTACGAACGATAAATATACAAATCACGAATTTAAACGAATAAAAAGATACAAAATATAAAAATAAAACTTAAAGTTATAAAAATACAATTTTTATAAAAATATTATTTTTATATTATTCTATATAATTAAATAAATAGACTTGAATTTACAAATAATAATAAAACTAGATATAAATATATTAATTAAATTAAACCCTAATTTAAATAAATAATATTTAATTTTAACCCTAATCGTGTAATTAATGCAAAGGCTTGACCTGTCAGACCTTATCCCGCGATCGCGTGGATTTATAGGTGTTCTTCTCCGCGATCGCGGAGTTATGTAGACTCAGATTTTAGTTGCAGGTTCAAACGCGTTGGTTTTTTTTTATATATTGTTTTTCTCAAACTTTAATATAAATATATTTTTACAAATATATATTAAAAATATAGCGTTTCGCCGAGTCCCCGGCAGCGGTGCCAAAAACTTGATGTCGCAGCGTGGGGGTACGAAAATACTATTATTTTTACTACAAAATACGTTACGAATTACACAAGTTTTAATTATTTATTTACAGATGGGATATACCTAAACCTTGCTACAACACTATAGGCAGTGTACCTAATCGTAGAGTAGTGTAGTTTTTAGTAAGTCCGGTTTGTTCACAAGGAGATAGCTTATTTCACACTATATTTTAAATAACTATATTTGTACAAAATATATATAATTATATATAATAATATATAAAAGGGGGTTTACCGTTTAATGACCGGTTTGTCAATTTTATATTTTAAGTCACAATTAAAACCTAATGCAAAATATAAATGACGATAATTAAAGTGCGTAAAATAAATAACAATATAATAATTATGCTTATTTAAACTTCCGTAACCATGATGTTTGACGTTTTGATTATTTATTACCCTGGGTTAATTATCCTTTGTCCTGGATGTATTTGAAACCTATCTGGTTTTTGTCCATAATAGTTCATCGGTCATAATTATAAACTTCTCGACAAATTTAACCTTATACCCGAAGTCAAATATTCCAACTAACTAGGGATTTGAACTGTAACAAGGTCTTAATACTATGTTTAATGAATACACCAGGTTATCGACTGTGTGTAATCCAAGGTTTTAATACTTTGTTAACAATTACACCAATTACCCTTGAATGTAATCCACCCCTATTTTAATGAGTCCGGTAACTATTAATCCATCCTCGTGTCCGGTCAAATGAATAATAATTTGTACTTATAAATATCCTGCCCATCGTGTCCGATTAAGCGTATGTGGTTATATATAGATACGTCAAATCATAACCTTTATATTAAATTAATGAGGTATCGTTTATTTAATATAAAGCCCATTAATAGCCCATAGTATAATTTCCACAAGTGTCGATCTTTTGTCCAAACCCCAATTATGGTACAAAGCCCAATTACCCCGTCTTTAATATTTAGCCCAACATCATGATTACTTCGGCTCAAATAAACATAATAATAACTTAAGTACGAGACATTAATTTAAAAAGGTGAACATAACTTACATTGAGTATTTATCGCGTAGCTTTACGCAGACAGAACTTTGACTTTAAAACCCGTAAAATAACTTTTACATTACCTAATCTAACCTAATATAAAACTAAACTAATATTTATATTATAAATAGATATATATAATATATATATTATACAGAGGAATATAGATATATATTGTAAAAAAAACTCGCCAGAAGCTCGTTGGCTTTTATAGGCATTTTGGGACCTGACTGCTCCACTATCGCGAAGCAAAAGTGCCTTCCAGCTCCGAGATCGCGAAGTAACACACTCCAGCTCACCAACTTTTAGCCATTTGCTTGTCGACGTTATTTAATATAATATATAAATAATTTATATAATTATTTAAATATTATATTATATTCTTGTGCATAGTAGACTTGTAATTTTTGGTCCGTTGCGTCGGGCGTTGATAGTTGGCTCAGGTGCCGGTTCTGGATTTTCGAACGCTTTTTCGTATAATTTAATATCTTGTACTTTACGTTTCGCAACTTGTACTCTTGTAATTTTTAGACGTTTCTCATCAATAAATGGAACCACTTGGATTGTATCTTGTACGTTTGAGCATTTTGGACGTTTTTGTCTTCAAATCTTCATTTTCGCCTTTTGTCTTCGTACTTATTTAATATAAATGAATATTACTTGAAAATAGAACAATTGCAACTGAAAACTTTACATATTGGAAGGATATTGCTACTAAATATATGTTCATTTGGAGCACTATCAGAAACGTTTAAGATCGATTTGATACCAGTATAGTTAGGGAGTTTTGATGTGATAATCGGCATGGACTGGATGAAAAAGGAGAGAGCGGAAATCGTATGTTACAAAAATGCAATTCGCATTGTACGAAAAAAAAGGAAAACCTATAATGGTGTACGGAGAAAAGAGCAACGCGAAGCTAAATCTTATTAGTAATTTGAAGGCACAAAAACTAATAAGAAAAGGTTGCTATGCCATTCTAGCACACATCGAAGAAGTCAAACCCGAAGAAAATAACATCAATGATGTTCCCGTCGCAAAAGAATTTCCCGATGTATTTCCGAAAGAATTATCGGGACTACCTCCACATCGATCTGTTGAATTTCAAATAGATCTCGTACCAGGAGCTGCACCAATAGCTCGTGCTCCATACAGACTCACACCCAGTGAAATGAAAGAACTCTAAAGCCAACTAAATGAACTTTTAGAGCGTAGTTTCATACGACCAAGTACATCATCATGGGGAGCTCCTGTTTTGTTTGTCAAAAAGAAGGATGGTACATTCAGGTTGTGTATCGACTACCGAGAGTTGAACAAACTTACCATCAAGAATCGTTATCCACTACCAAGAATCGACGACTTATTTGATCAACTACAAGGCTCGTCAGTTTATTCGAAGATTGATTTACATTCTGGGTATCATCAAATGCGGGTGAAGGAGGATGATATTCCAAAGACTGCTTTCAGGACGCGTTACGGTCATTACGAGTTTATGGTTATGCCGTTTGGGTTGACTAACGCACCAGCTATATTCATGGACCTCATGAACCGAGTGTGTGAACCATACCTTGACAAGTTTGTCTTTTTTTTATCGATAACATACTTATTTACTCAAAGAATGATCAAGAGCACGAAGAACATTTGAGAAAAGTGCTACAGTTGTTGAGGAAAGAAAAACTGTACGCTAAGTTTTCAACGTGTGCATTTTGGTTGGAAGAAGTTCAATTCCTCGGTCACATAGTGAACAAAGAAGGTATACAAGTGGATCCGATAAAGATTGAAACCGTTGAAAAGTGAAAAACCCCAAAAACTCCGAAGCATATACACCAATTTTTAGGATTGGCCGGTTACTACAGAAGGTTCATCTAAGATTTTTCCAAAATAGCAAAACCCTTGACTGCATTAACGCATAAAGGGAAGAAATTTGAATGGAAGGATGAGCAGGAGAAAGCGTTTCAATTGCTGAAGAAAAAGTTAACTACGGCACCTATATTGTCATTGCCTGAAGGGAATGATGATTTTGTGATATATTGTGATGCCTCAAAGCAAGGCCTCGGTTGTGTATTAATGCAACGAATGAAGGTAATTGCTTATGCTTCCAGACAATTGAAGATTCACGAGCAAAATTATACGACTCACGATTTGGAATTGGGCGCTGTTGTTTTTACATTAAAGACTTGGAGGCACTACTTACATGGGGTCAAAAGTATCATATATACCGACCACAAAATTCTCCAACATGTATTTAATCAGAAACAACTGAACATGAGGCAGCGTAGGTGGATTGAGTTATTGAATGATTACGATTTAGAGATTCGTTACCACCCGGGAAAGGCAAATGTGGTAGCCGACGCTTTGAGTAGAAAGGACAGAGAACCAATACGGGTAAAAGCTATGAATATAATTATTCGTACTAACCTTACTACTCAAATAAAGGAGGTGCAACAGGGAGTTGTAAAAGAAGGAAAGTTGAAGAATGAAATACCCAAAGGATCGGAGAAACATCTTAATATTCGGGAAGATAGAACCCGGTATAGGGCTGAAAGAATTTGGGTACCAAAGTTTGGAGATGTGAGAGAAAAGGTACTTAAGGAAGCACATAAAACCAGATATTCAATACATCCCGGAGCGGGGAAGATGTACAAAGATCTCAAGAAACATTTTTGGTGGCTGGGTATGAAAGCCGATATTGCTAGATACGTAGGAGAATGTTTGACGTGTTCTAAGGTCAAAGCTGAACATCAGAAACCATCAGGTCTACTTCAACAATCCGAAATCCCAGAATGGAAATGGGAAAACATTACCATGGATTTCATTACTAAATTGCCAAGGACTGCAAGTGGTTATGATACTATTTAGGTAATAGTCGATCGTCTCACCAAGTCAGCACACTTTCTGCCAATGAGAGAAGATGATAAAATGGAGAAGTTGGCGAGATTATACTTGAAGGAAGTTATCTCTAGACATGGAATACCAATCTCTATTATCTCTGATAGAGATGGCAGATTTGTTTCAAGGTTTTGGCAGACATTACAATAAGCATTGGGAACTCGTCTAGACATGAGTATTGCCTATCATCCACAAACCGATGGGCAGAGCGAAAGGACGATACAGACTCTTGAAGACATGCTACGAGCATGTGTTATTGATTTTGGAAACGGTTGGGATCGACATCTACCATTAGCAGAATTTTTCTACAACAACAGTTACCACTCGAGTATCGAAATGGCACCGTTCGAAGCACTTTATGGTAGAAAGTGCAGATCTCCAATTTGTTGGAATGAATTGGGGGATAAACAGATTACGGGTCCGGAGATAATCCAAAAAACTACAGAGAAAATCATCCAAATTCAACAACGGTTAAAAACTGCTCAGAGTCGACAAAAGAGCTACGCGGACCTTAAAAGGAAAGATATAGAATTTGAAATTGGGGAGATGGTCATGCTTAAGGTTTCGCCTTGGAAAGGCATTGTTCGATTTGGTAAACGGGGGAAACTAAATCCAAGATACATTGGACCATTCAAGATTTTAGATCGTGTCGGACCAGTAGCCTACCGACTTGAATTACCTCAACAAATCGCCAATGTACATAATACCTTTCACGTCTCAAATCTAAAGAAGTGCTTAGCCAAATAAGATCTCACTATTCCTTTAGACAAAATTAAAATCAATGAAAAACTACAATTCATTGAAGAACCCGTCGAGATAATGGATCGTGAGGTTAAAAGGCTCAAGCAAAATAAGATACCAATTGTCAAGGTTTGATGGAATGCTCGTAGGGGACCCGAGTTCACCTGGGAGCATGAAGATCAAATGAAGCTGAAATACCCGTACCTATTTCCAGAAGATTCGTCAACACCTTCAACAGCTTAAAATTTCGGGACGAAATTTATTTAACGGGTAGGTACTGTAGTGACCCGAACTTTTCCATGTTTATATATATTAAATGAAATTGGTATATTTACATGATTAAATGTTTTCAACATGTTAAGCAATCAAACTTGTTAAGACTTGATTATTTGAAATGTGCTTCATATAGACAACTGACCACCCAAGTTGACAAGCGATTCACGAACGTTAAAAATTTGTAAAAACCACATGATGATATATATATATGGATATATATATATGGTTAACATGAGATTATGATAAGTAGTTATCTCACTAAGTATATTAACAATGAGTGATATACATAAAAATGAGTTTATTGAATTAAGAAACTCGAAACGATATATATAACGATTATCGTTATAACAACGTCTTACTAAATACATATGAATCATATTAAGATATTGATACACTATGTTTAACATGATAAAATGATAATTAAGTATATCATTAAGTGTGTTAACAATGAACTACATATGTAAAACAAGACTACTAACTTAAGAATTTCGAAACGAGGCATATATGTAACGATTATCATTGTAACAACATTTAACTGTATATATATCATACTAAGATATATTAATATATCATAATATCATGATAATGTAATAATTTAACATCTCTTTAGATATAATAAACAATGGGTTAACAACATTTAACAAGATCGTTAACCTAAAGGTTTCAAAACAACATTTACATGTAACGACTAACGATGACTTAACGACTCAGTTAAAATGTATATACATGTAGTGTTTAAATATGTATTCATACACTTTTAAATATGTATTTATACACTTTTGAAAGACTTCAAGAAACTTATCAAAATACTTCTACTTAATAAAAATGCTTACAATTACATCCTCGTTCAGTTTCATCAACAATTTTACTCGTATGCACCCGTATTCGTATTCGTACAATACACAGCTTTTAGATGTATGTACTATTGGTATATACACTCCAATGATCAGCTCTTAGAAGCCCATGTGAGTCACTTAACACATATGGGAACCATCATTGGGCAACTTGCATGAAATATCTCATAAAATTACAAAAATATTAGTAATCATTCATGACTTATTTACATGTAAACAAAATTACACATCCTTTATATCTAATCCATATACCAATGACCAAAAACACCTACAAACACTTTCATTCTTCAATTTTCTTCATCTAAGTGATCTCTCTCAAGTTCTATCTTCAAGTTCTAAGTGTTCTTCATAAATTCTACAAGTTCTAGTTTCATAAAATCAAGAATACTTCCAAGTTTACTAGCTCACTTTCAATCTTGTAAAGTGATCATCCAACCTCAAGAAATCCTTGTTGTTTATAGTAAGATATCATTCTAAATCAAGGTAATACTCATATACAAACTTTGATTCAATTCCTATAACTATAACTATCTTAATTCGAGTGATAATCTTACTTGAACTTGTTTTCGTGTCATGATTCTGCTTCAAGAACTTTCAAGCCATCCAAAATCCTTTGAAGCTAGATCATTTCTTGTCACTTCTAGTAGGTTTACCTACTAAACTTGAGGTATTAATGATGTTCATAACATCATTCGATTCATATATATAAAACTACCTTATTCGATGGTTTAAACTTGAAATCACTAGAACATAGTTTAGTTAATTCTAAACTTGTTCACAAACAAAAGTTAATCCTTCTAACTTGACATTTAAAATCAACTAAACACATATTCTATATCTATATGATATGCTAACTTAATGATTTAAAACCGGGAAACACGAAAAACACCGTAAAACCGGATATACGCCGTCGTAGTAACACCGCGAGCTGTTTTGGGTTAGTTAATTAAAAACTATGATAAACTTTGATTTAAAAGTTGTTCTTCTGGGAAAATGATTTTTCTTATGAACATGAAACTATATCCAAAAATCATGGTTAAACTCAAAGTAGAATTATGTTTTTCAAAATGGTCGTCTAGACGTCGTTCTTTCGACTGAAATGACTACCTTTACAAAAATTACTTGCAACCTGTATTTCTAACTATAAACTTATACTTTTTCTGTTTAGATTCATAAACTTAAGTTTAATATGAAACCATAGCAACTTGAAATACTCAAAACGGATTTAAAACGAAAAAGTTATGGGTAAAACAAGATTGGATAATTTTTCTTGTTGTAGCTACGTGAAAATTGGTAACAAATCTATATTAATCATATCCTTGCTAACTTATATTGTATTACATGTATTCTAATATACTATGTAATCTTGGGATACCATAGACACGTATGCAAATGTTTTGACATATCATATCGACCCATGTATATATATTATTTGGAACAACCATAGACACTCTATATGCAGTAATGTTGGAGTTAGCTATACAGGGTTGAGGTGAATTCCAAAAATATATATACTTTGAGTTGTGATCTATCCTGAGACGTGTATACACTGGGTCGTGGATTGATCCAAGATAATATATATCAATTTATTTCTGTACATCTAACTATGGACAACTAGTTGTAGGTTACTAACGAGGACATCTGACTGAATAAACTTAAAACATTAAAACGTATTAAAAATATTATAAATATATTTTGAACATACTTTGATATATATGTACATATTTGTTATAGGTTCGTGAATCGACCAGTGGCCAAGTCTTACTTCCTGAAGAAGTAAAAAATCCGTGAAAGTGAGTTATAGTCCCACTTTTAAAATCTATTATTTTTTTTGGGATGAGAATACATGTAGTTTTATAAAGTTCTACAAAATAGACACAAGTAATCGAAAATACTTTCTATGTTGGATTATCGAACCGAATATGCCCCTTTTTAGCTTGGTAGCCTAAGAATTAGGGAAATGGCCCCTAATTGATGCGAATCCTAAAGATATATCTATTTGGCCCAAAAAGCCTCATCCGAGTTACGGATGCTTTAGTACTTCGATTTATCATATCCGATGAGAGTCCCGGAATGATGGGGATATTCTATATGCATCTTGTTAAGGTCGGTTACCAAGTGTTCAACATATGAATGATTTTTTTCTCTATGCAGTTTGCGAAATGCCTGATATGAGATGTGTTATAAAAATGAAATCTTGTGGTCTATTATTATGATTTGATAATATGTAGGTTAAACCTATAACTCACCAACAATTTTGTTGACGTTTTAAGTATGTTTATTCTCAGGTGATTATTAAGAGCTTCCGCTGTTGCATACTAAATTAAGGACAAGATTTGGAGTCCATGCTTGTATAATATTGTTTAAAAACTGCATTCGAAGACTTATGTTGATGTGTAATATTATTGTAAACCATTATGTAATGGTCGTATGAAAAATGCTATATTTTAGATTATCATTATTTGATAATCGTCGTAATATTTTAAAGGTTATGGTTTGTTCTAAAATCGAATGCAGTCTTTGAAAAACGTCTCATATAGAGGTCAAAATCTCGCAACGAAATCAATTAATATGGAACGTTTATAATCAATATGAACGGGACATTTTAGTTGGTATCCGAGCGTTGGTCTTAGAGAACCAGAAATTTGCATTAGTGTGTCTTATTGAATTTGTTAGGATATATTAGTGAGTCTGGACTTCGACCGTGTTTTCTTTAAAAATGATTGATTAACACTTTTGTTGGAAACTATATATTATTTACATGTAACTTTTATTGGAAACTATATATTATTAACATTTAAATACTCGAAATTTTGAAAAGTTGAGTGAGGCAACAAAAACTGTAAACGACCTTAACAGCCAAAAGTTGATGATAAAAAATTGTATGTTGGCAAAGCTCAGAAAAAGTTTGAAACTGAAAAACTGATTGAGCAACTTACGAAGTAGTCTCTGAACAAATCACAAAGACTAAACTTGTACATTAAGAATCCTGATGATTCTATTTCTGATGAAATCTTTAGCGAATACCTTGCTTCTGACTTCAAACTCTTGCGGACAAATTGATGTTATGCGAGGTGTATATGAAATAGCTTTATTTTTACAACTAAATACTATTAAATACGATACAATTTTACACAAGATATTTATTTATTTATAGAATGGATATACTTAAACCTTGCTACAACACTTATAGGCAGTGTACCTAATCGTACAGTAGTGTAGTTTTTAGTAAGTCCGGTTCGTTCCACAGGGAATCTTTTAAACAAAGCTTAACGCTATATTAGTTTTATTTTATAAAAATACAAATATATATAAGTAATATTATTATTATAAAGGGGGGTTTTTACCGTTTAATGACCGGTTTATCGATTTTAAAACTTAATCGCAGTTAAAACCTAATGTAAAATATTAAAAATAAATATAACTTAATTTAAAGCGTAAAGTAAATAACGATAATGAAATTGCGATAAATAAAAGTGCGATAAAATAAAATTGCGATAATTAAAAAGTACGATAATTAAAAGTGCAATTAAATACAATAACAATAAATAAAAGTGCGATAATTAGAAGTGCAATTAAATATAAAACAAAGGAAATTAAATATGAAATAAAATAATTATGCTTATTTAAACTTCCGTAATCATGATGTTTGATGCGTTGATTTTAGTTTTATGCCCATGGGTTAATTGTCCTTTGTCCTGGATTATTTAATATGTCCGTCTGGTTTTTGTCCATAACAGTCCATCGATCATAAATTTAAAGTGCAAGTGTCCTCGTCAAATTATCCTTATATCCGAAGTCAAATATTCCAACTAATTGGGGACTTAAACTGTAACAAGATTTTAATACTTTGTTTAATAATTACACCAGGTTATCGACTGCGTGTAACCCAAGGTTTTAATACTTTGTTATCAATTATGCCAAGTGTCCTTGTACATAATTTCACCCCTATTTTAATAATTCCATAGACTATTAATCCATTCCCGTGTCCGGTTAAATGAACGATTATTCGTACATATAAATACCCCGCCCATCGTGTCCGATCGAGTGTATATGGTTATTTATAGGGACGTCCTATTGTAAATCTTTATATTAAAATTAACAAACTGTCATTTAGTTAAACAAATATAAAGCCCATTAATAGCTCATAGTCTAATTTCCACAAGTGTCGTTCTTTTGTCCAAACCCCAATTATGGTACAAAGCCCAATTACCCAATTTTAGTATTTTTAGCCCAACATCATGATTAATTCGATTTAAATAAGCATAATAATAACTTAGCTATGAGACATTAAATTAAAAAGGTTGAACATAACTTACAATGATTAAAAATAGCGTAGCGTTACACGGACAGAATTTCGACTTACACCCTTACAACATTCGCTAACATACCCTTATTATTAGAATTTAAAATTAAAATTAAAATTAAAATATAAATTATATATATATATTTACGTATATAGAGAGATTGATAAAAGGATATATAAAACGATCAAAATGCGTTAGCTTTTATAGGCATTTTTGTCCAGGGTATCTCCGTGAGTCGCGGTCCCTTTGCACTACAAACTCCACAAGTCGCGGAGTTCGTAAACCCAGCTCACACAAGTTTGGATCCTAGTCTGCCGACGGTTTTAATATATAAATATAATATATATATATATATATATATATAATTTATATAATTAATTATATATTATATTATATTTATATACATAGTTAACTTGTAATTTTTAGTCCGTTGCGTCGAGCATTGAGAGTTGACTCTGGTCCCGGTTCCGGATTTTCGAACGTCCTTACGTACTATTTTATATCGTGTACTTTGCGTTTTGCGTCTTGTACTCTTGTCATTTTTAGACGTTTCTCATCAATAATTTGAACCTTTTTTATTGTATCTTGTACTTTTTAGCTTTGTGGACCTTTGCGTCTTCAATTCATCGAATCTGGCTTTTGTCTTCACCTTTTAATATTTAAACGAATATCACTTGTAAATAGAACAATTACAACTAAAAGCTTGTCTTTCTTGAGGGATAATGCTATGAAATATATGTTCGTTTTTAGCATTATCAAATATTCCCACACTTGAGTGTTGCTTGTCCTCAAGCAATATAGTCTTGAAATACAAGAATCACTTCTTTATTCTTCACACTTTGTACATCGGTGATTTCTTTATGGTGGTATAAACAATGGTAGTAACGTTATGGTTTACAGTCCCACATGACTATAAAAATTTAGATCCATTAAGGAAATTGGATCTTTATGAAAACATTTGATCTTTTGAAAATTAAATCTAGCTTTTACCCTAGATAAGTTTTCCGGAATAACCCTTCACCGGTGTTTGCAAAATGTTTTTGTGGGTTTTGTGGGTTTCAGATTTGAAAATTTTGCCTCAAAACTTATGGTTTTGTGTCACCCACTTGCTAACCTTGTATTAAGAAAGCAACACATCCAGTATACTTGCTCCGTATATTACCTTTCGGTAAACTACCGTCCGGTTGTAACGGAAAGCGTTGAACAAGCAACTGTTAAGGCAATGTCTCCTGACATGCTTTTAATTATGGTCTATAACGTGTCGGACGCAATTACTATCCTTTGTAGGAGCAATAGTAAAGCTCACCCTTATAATTTTTCGGTCTGGCACAAGGTCCTGTCTTTGACCATGCTATACAACCACCGTTCTTACGGTTGACACCCGATTTGGTTCAGGTGACCTAATGAATTCCAGGTGAATTCCTAGGATTTTACGTTTAAAGGTAATGAACGCATTGAAAATGGGTTTTCAGAAAACAAATCGGTTTTAATTTTTTTATCAAAATATTTTCTCGTTCAAGCTCGAGTTTAGATATCATTGAATTCCATGAGTTTGAATTCTCAATCTTTAAGGTCAATCTCAAGGATTGAGTAATATCAGTCTTAAAAGCTGATTTTTGATCTTTTAAGGAGATTATCCTTTCTGGGGATCTGATTCATTAGTCTTATCAAGCTAATTTGCACGGTGCCCCCCCATTGTACGAGATAAATCCTTCTCATGGTTAGGATAAATCAGACCACTTGGCGACCCTGTTTTATGCTGAGGTCCGTGGATTTCCTGCTGATTTTAGAGATGACTTTTCTGGGTTTTTCGTCAACCTACAGCTGGTCTGGACGACAACTTCATGACCTAAATCAAGAAGCGCGTTTCTTTTTCGGAAGACTTTACTTTCTCTTAATGATGGAATTGATTCATCGTGTAGATCCATCTCTTCTTTTCTTTCATCGGGTAAAACAGTTAATTATCGTCCAAAACAAAAGTATTTTCAATTTTTTTTGTACAAAAATATGTGATATATATTTTGAATAACTTGGTAAAAATTTCCCACACTTGGCTTTTATTTTTCTTTCTTTGCCTTTTTATTTTCCTCTATTCCATTTTAAATGAATTTTAACATTTTGGTTTGTTTCTCAATTTATGTCCTTTCCAAGGTAACAATAATTTCGGTGTTAACACCTAGTTTTATCATTCATAAATATGTATAAACATGATTTTGAGTTCATTTAATTGAAAATTTTGAAAAATTTTACTAGAATTGGGTAGTCAGTATATAAGACTAGGGCTGTTCTTTATTATCAGAGAGCACTAGATTTTAATACAACTACTGCTTTACTAGTATTTCTAATGGTAACCATGTGTATAAAGTAAAAATTTTAAAATCCGAAAGAATTTAACCCCTTTCCACACTTAAGATCTTGCAATGCCCTCATTTGCAAGAAATCAGTAACAATTTAAATTATTGAGGGTGATTAGCGTAGAAAAATGATTAAATTTTACCAAAGTTTCCAAATATATTGTTGTTTGTGTTGAATGATAAATGGTGCACATCATTTGTTCATTCCGTCTTATTGTTATTTCACATATATTTTGCATCTTGTCGTCAAAATTAGTTGCTTTTGCTGAACTTAATGCCAGTCTTTGAAAATGCGTTGTTTTACCCTGTTGTGTACATAAGATAAACTGCAAACATATATACATATTTTTGAAGTTTGGTATATTACCCCACATTCAAAAATTATTAAAATCTAATAATAAAAGTTTGAAAATTATAAAAACTATTACAATATCAACATAAGTGTTAAATATCTTAACTTATAAAATAATTAATTAATTAATTTTAAAATTTTGTTTCCCTTGTTATTTAGGACGAGGTCGTTTCGGAACGATGTCCTAGTCCGTCCCTCGACAAAATTTTAAAATTTGCAAATTTAAAGTGAGGTATTAAAAGCAAAGATTTTTGGGTTTTTTAATGTTTTTGACATACTTTAATTCAATAAGATTAAAAATAATGATAATAAAAATTCTCATCCCTCCCTCGGGTAAAGCAATTTCGGTTCAACGACCTAGTCTTCAACTTACGATGAATTTTAAAAATCATATTTTTAACTTAATGAAATAAAGTAAATTTTTGTTTTTTAAATTCGCACCAAACTTAAATTTAAAATGCATAAAATTAAAAATTCATATTTTAAAAATTAAAAATTCACACCAAACTTATATTATATTTTTGTTTTTATACATACAAACTTATATTAAAAATATTAATTTTTCAAATATTTACAATTTTAAATATATTGATTTAAAAAGTTTACAATATCAATTTAAGATTTATATATTAATTTTAAAAACATGGTAAAAAATAAAATTAAAAATCTTTTTGACTTTTATTCCACTTTAATCAATCAAATATTATCAAAAATATGCGCCTCTCTTTTCGGTAAAGTAATTTCGGTTCATTGACCTAATTTAACTCAAGACGAATTTTTGAAATATTTTGAGTTTGATTAATTAAAGATATTTATACCTTAAGAATAAACGGTAAATTTCGCAGTGATGTAATAAATTTTTGTATGATATCAACAATTTCAGTCGCAAGACCTAATTTCATCGAATACCAATTTAATACTTTATAGCGAACAAATTAGCGTTTATTATCAAAAGGTTAAAAATAAAAATAAAAATAAAAATAAAAACTGTACAAACTTACCTGTGAAATATATTTCTTAGTGATATGCTCTAGCCCACTCATAAGATAGTCGGACTAATTGGTTTTCCATGGCTACATAGGCGTAACCTCGAGCATTTAATGTTTTTTCTTCTAAACATATGAACGGTCCATCTCTGCATAAAGTAACAAATTCGGTGTTTGAATAAGTTTGATTATTTGAACATTTACCTTCGTGTGACCATTTTCCGCATTTGTGACATCTTTCAAGGTGTCGTGCTCTTCTTTTCGCTGCGGATTTTGATTTTCCTTTACCAAATTGTATCTTATTATCTTCGCATCTGGATTCTTTTCTTACTCCGTCCAATTTTTCTCTGATTACTGATACCAGTTCACTCGGTAGTATGTCATTATTACGTTTAGTGATCAAAGCGTGTAGCATTAGACCATGGTTTAGTTCACAGGAAGTCTTCATTTCGTAAAAACCTAAAAAAAATAAAAATTCAGAATGGAGGGAGAAGACTAGTTCTTTAGGGTCTGCTAGGGAAAGACCATTCGGGTTCCATTTTCGAGAACTACACAAAAACAGAAAATCTAACTCTAACATAATTACATATTATCCTTTAAAGACTTGATTCTCCCCACACTTAGTTAGCTGTGGTATCGAAATTGTGATTAACTTCGTTGTCGACTTCCATCGGACTATCTATGTAGTGTTTAACTCTGTGACCATTAACCTTAAATTCAATCCCATTTGAATTTATTAATTCTACTGTTCCGTATGGGAAAATTTTTTTGACTATGAATGGTCCAGACCATCTTGATTTCAATTTTCCAGGAAATAGCTTGAATCATGAATTGAAAAGAAGAAGTCTGTCTCCTTCCTTAAATTCTTTTGAACTTCTTATTTTTTTATCATGCCATTTCTTCGTTCTTTCTTTATAGATTAACGCATTTTCGTATGCTTCATGTCTTAATTCTTCTAATTCGTTTAATTGACTTAACTGTAGACGTCCAGCTTCATGTAAATCAAGATTACATGTCTTCAAAGCCCAAAATGCTTTGTGTTCAATTTCTACTGGAAGATGACATGCTTTTCCATAAACGAGTCTAAAAGGTGTGGTTCCAATTCGAGTTTTGTAGGCTGTTCTAAAAGCCCAGAGTGCATCCTCCAATTTTATGGACCATTCCTTCGGATTTGATCCTACGGTTTTTTCTAGAATACGTTTTAAAGCTCGGTTGGTATTTTCAACTTGTCCACTCATCTGTGGATGATAAGCGGTGGAGATTTTATGAGTTACTCCATATCTTTTGAGAACTTTCTCAAGTTGATTATTACAAAAATGAGTTCCCCGATCACTTATTAAAGCTTTCGGTGTTCCAAACCTTGCAAAAAGACGTTTTAAAAAGTTGACTACAACTCGTGCATCGTTAGTTGGGAGAGCTTGTGCTTCCGCCCATTTAGATACATAATCAATGGCTACGAGAATGTAGAGATTATTATGAGATTTTGGAAATGGACCCATAAAGTCAATACCCCAAAGGTCAAATACTTCGCATACTTGAATGACATTTTGTGGCATTTCATCACGTTGACTTATTTTTCCAGCCCTTTGACATGCATCACAGGATTTGCAAAGAAGGTGAGTGTCTTTGTAAATTGTAGGCCAATAGAATCCAGCATCATAAACTTTTCTTGCTGTTAGTTGAGGCCCATAATGCCCTCATGTTGGTCCTGTGTGACAATGGTTTAAAATTTTACTAGCTTCATCTTCGAATACACATCGGCGTATTATTCCATCGGGACAACTTTTAAACAAATGTGGATCTTCCCAGAAATAGTGTTTTATATCACTGAAGAATTTCTTTCTTTTTTGGTACGATAATCCTTTTTCAAGGAATCCACATACTAAGTAGTTTGCATAGTCTGCAAACCATGGAATTTCATTATAATCTATCTTCAATAGATATTCATCAGGAAAGTTGTCTTGTATGGCCAATTCATTTAGAACTTCTAATTCGGGATTTTCAAGACGAGAAAGATGATCAGCGGTGAGATTTTCTGCTCCTCTTTTATCTCAGATTTCAATATCAAACTCTTGTAAGAGTAAGATCCAACGGATTAATCTTGGTTTAGCATCTTGTTTCGAAAATAGTTATCTAAGAGCTGAATGGTCGGTATAGACCACCGTTTTAGCTAGAACGAGATATGAACGAAATTTGTCAAAAGCAAAGACAATAGCAAGGAGTTCTTTTTCAGTAGTTGTGTAGTTCGTTTGTGCTCCTTGTAACGTCTTACTAGCGTAATATATAGGTTGAAATCGTTTTTCAATCTTTTATCCTAAAACGGCTCCCATTGCATAATTACTTGCATCGCACATTAGTTTAAACGGTAGATTCCAATTTGGTGTTATCATGATCGGCGCATTAGTGAGTTTTTCTTTAAGAATATTAAAAGATTTGATACATTCCTCTAAAAAGATGAATGGAGCATCCTTTTCTAGGAGTTTATTCATAGGAGTGGCAATTTTAGAAAAATCTTTTATGAAACATCGTTAAAAACCGGCATGCCCTAGAAAACTCCTAACTCCTCTAACATTGGTGGGATGTGGAAGTTTAGCAATTACATCTACTTTAGCTCTATCCACTTCAATTCCTTCCTTTGAAATTTTATGACCAAGAACGATGCCTTCTTTAACCATGAAATGACATTTCTCCCAATTAAGTTCTAGATTTGATTGTTCGCATCTAATAAGCATTCGTTCAAGATTAACTAAACATGATTCAAATGTATCACCGAAGACTGAAAAGTCATCCATGAAAACTTCCATGCATTCTTCTATCATGTCGTGAAAAATCGCCATCATGCACCTTTGAAAGGTTGCAGGGGCATTGCAAAGTCCAAATGGCATGCGTTTGTAAGCAAAAGTACCATAAGGGCACGTGAACGTGGTTTTCTCTGGGTCCTCGAGTGCTATTGGAATTTGAAAATATCCGGAAAAATCATCAAGAAAACAATAGTAACTATTTCCGGCTAATCTTTCCAACATTTGATCAATAAAAGGTAAGGGAAAGTGATCTTTTCTAATGGCGTCATTTAATTTTCTATAATCAATACATACACGCCATCCTGTTACAGTCCTAGTAGGAATAAGCTCATTTTTCTCATTTGTGATGACAGTCATGCCACCCTTCTTAGGTACGCATTGAACTGGGCTTACCCATGGACTATCAGAAATTGGATAAATTAAACCTGCATCAAGCAGTTTAATAATTTCTTTTTTAACAACATCTTGCATATTAGGATTTAGTCTTCGTTGGCGTTGCACATACGTTTTATGACCTTCTTCCATAAGGATTTTATATGTGCAATACGAAGGACTTATTCCTTTAATATCATGAATCTTCCATGCAATGGCTGGTTTATGAGCTTTCAACACAGAAATGAGTTGTGATTTCTCATTTTCAGTAAGAGAAGACGATATTATTACAGGTAATTCAGATTCACCATGTAAATAAGCATATTCCAAATGGTTTGGAAGTGGCTTTAACTCTAATGTCGGAGGTTCTTCTATCGATGATTTATATCGATATCTATCTTCTTCTTTTAGCATTTGAATTTCTTCTGTTGTTGGTTCATATCCATTAGCCATTAGTGTAGCTAACATTTCAGTTTCATCAATTGGTTCAGTACCTTCTCCTAAAGAACATTCTCCTGTTCCTTGTAATTCTGGAAATTCTTCTAACAATTCTGCATGTGAATCTATAGTTTGAATATAATAGCATGTATCATCTGCAGATTGCGGTTGTTGCATTGCTTTATCAACTGAAAAGGTAACACTCTCGTCCTCTATACTTAGGGTCAGTTTCTTACCAAACACGTCTATCATTGCTTTAGCCGTGTTTAAGAATGGTCTTCCTAATATGAGAGGAACTTGAGAATCTTCTTCCATGTTCAGAACAACAAAATCTACTGGAAATACTAAAGTACCAACTTTAACTAGCATGTTCTCCATTATCCCTCTAGGATATTTTATTGATCGATCAGCTAGTTGTATGCTTATTCGTGTTGGTTTCAATTCTCCAAGGTCTAGTTTAGCGTATAGTGAATACGGCATTAAATTTATACTATCACCTAAATCTGCCAATGCTTCTATTGAACTAAGACTACCCAGAAAACATGGAATTGTGAAACTTCCTGGATCAGATAATTTTTCTGGAATCTTATTCAACAGCACTGCTGAACAATTAGCATTCATAGTAACAGCCGAGAGTTCTTCCATTTTATTTCTATTTGTCATTAGATCTTTCAGAAATTTAGCATATCTAGGCATTCCTGAAATTACATCAATGAAAGGAAGATTTACATTTATCTGTTTAAACATATCCAAAAATTTGGATTGCTCGGCTTCAAGTTTCTCTTTTTTCATTTTACTCGGGTAAGGAAGTGGTGGTTGGTATGGTTTAACATAAGGTTTAGCCTTAACTGTGTTATCTTCATTAACCTTTTCAACTACCGGTTCTTTTTCCTTATCTTGTTCAGGTTGTAGTTCTTGTGGAGTAGGAATATCTTCATTAGGAATTACAGGTATTTCAGGTGGTTTAAGTGTAATACCACTTCTTGTGGTAATGGCTTTAGCTGTTTCATTCTGGGGGTTAGCATTTGTATCACTAGGTAGACTTCCCGGTTTTCTCTCACCTATTAACCTTGCTAGGTTACTTACTTCTTGTTCCAGATTTTGAATAGAAGCTTGTTGATTTCTAAATGCTTGAGCATTTTGTTCATTTGTTTGTTTCTGAGATGTGAAAAACTGTGTTTGAGTTTCAACTAGCTTCGTCATCATATCTTCTAAATTCGGCTTTTTATCAATTTAACCACTTAAAATAAATTTTCGTAATTTAAAGAAATTTAGAGAAGAAATAGAATAAATTCTAAGTCCTAAAACTAGAATGTCGAGAAATAAGAAAGAAAAAGAGCGCGTCGAAAAAGGTCGAAAAAGAAAAGGGTTGAAAAAAAAGGCGTCGAAAAATACGAAAGAAAAAGAGTGACTTATAAAACTTTAAAACACTCGACTAACCCAACCTTATTACTATCACTAACTTAAAATTAATATTGCAAATTGAGATTACTAATTGGAGTGATAATTGATACATAGGTAAAAGGCGTCGAAAAATAAAAATAAGAAAGCAGCGCGTCAAAACTTAAAAAGGAACTAAAAACTAAAAAATTCAAAATTGCGTCTAAAAATATTAAAGCTTACAAGTAAAACTATATCCCAAATGGCAATAACTTAAAAAGGTACTAAAACTTAAAAAGGCGTCGCAAAATTCTAAAGCACCTAGATCTTAGTCTAAAGAGAAAGCACTTAAGGGATTTTACGGCAAAGCTTAAAAATCTTGAAGTAAAAATAACTATGGCAAAAACTATGGATTAAAACTAAATATGAGCGAAAAATACAAAAAATTACGCTAAAACAATTAAAAAGGGACAAAATATAAAAATATACTAAAAGTTGTAAAAAGTACAATTTTTATAAAAATATTATTTTTATATTATTTATTTATTAAAACTATTAATTTTACAATTTAATTAAACTAATTAAACTAAATATATAAAATAATTAAAACTAAACTAAATTAACTAATTAAAAATTAAAACCCTAATTAGGGTTTTAATTTAATTATAATAAATTATACCCCGTAATTAATGTTGATTAGGGTTGCTGGACACGCGTGTCAGGGTGGCTTCGCGAGTCGCGGTGCCACGTACCAGAAAACTCCGCAAGTCGCGGTGATTGAATTTTCAAATGAGGTGCAGGCCAAAATCGTTCGGTTTTTAATATATTTTTTATTTTTCTGTTTTAATATTTATATAAAATATTTATATTAATTAAATAAAAACTTATGTTTTAAAAACTAAAATAAAAATAGAAATACTTTATAATTTTATAAAAATCTTAAAAATAGATTTATATATATATATATTTTTCGATTTTTTTTATATTTTTGATATTTAAAAAAAATGTATTTTTACAAAAACTAAATAAAACTTAATAAATAAAAAAAAAATTTATATATGTGGCGTTTCGCTTCGGCATTCCCCGGCAGCGGCGTCAAAATTACTTGATGTTAAAGCTAAGGGGTATAAAATACTATTAAATTTTACAAGGAAAAACTATTAAATTCGATACAATTTTACACAAGATATTTATTTATTTATAGAATGGATATACCTAAACCTTGCTACAACACTTATAAGCAGTATACCTAATCGTACAGTAGTGTAGTTTTTAGTAAGTCCGGTTCGTTCCACAGGGAATCTTTTAAACAAAGCTTAACGCTATATTAGTTTTATTTTATAAAAATACAAATATATATAAGTAATATTATTATTATAAAGGGGGGTTTTACCGTTTAATGATCGGTTTGTCGATTTTAAAACTTAGTCGCAGTTAAAACCTAATGTAAAATATTAAAAATAAATATAACTTAATTTAAAGCGTAAAGTAAATAACGATAATGAAATTGCGATAAATAAAAGTGCGATAAAATAAAATTGCGATAATTAAAAAGTACGATAATTAAAAGTGCAATTAAATACAATAACAATAAATAAAAGTGCGATAATTAGAAGTGCAATTAAATATAAAATAAAGGAAATTAAATATGAAATAAAATAATTATGCTTATTTAAACTTCCGTAATCATGATGTTTGACGTGTTGATTTTAGTTTTATGCCCATGGGTTAATTGTCGTTTGTCCTGGATTATTTAATATGTCCGTCTGGTTTTTGTCCATAACAGTCCATCGGTTATAAATTTAAAGTGCGAGTGTCCTCGTCAAATTATCCTTATATCCGAAGTCAAATATTCTAACTAATTGGGGACTTAAACTGTAACAAGATTTTAATACTTTGTTTAATAATTACACCAGGTTATCGACTGCGTGTAACCCAAGGTTTTAATATTTTGTTATCAATTATGCCAAGTGTCCTTGTACATAATTTCACCCCTGTTTTAATAATTCCATAGACAATTAATCCATTCCCGTGTCTGGTTAAATGAACGATTATTCGTACATATAAATACCCCGCCCATCGTGTCCGATCGAGTGTATATGGTTATTTATAGGGACGTCCAATTGTAAATCTTTATATTAAAATTAACAAACTATCATTTAGTTAAACAAATATAAAGCCCATTAATAGCTCATAGTCTAATTTCCACAAGTGTCGTTCTTTTGTTCAAACCCCAATTATGGTACAAAGCCCAATTACCTAATTTTAGTATTTTTAGCCCAACATCATGATTACTTCGATTTAAATAAGCATAATAATAACTTAGCCACGAGACATTAAATTAAAAAGGTTGAACATAACTTACAATGATTAAAAATAGCGTAGCGTTACACGGACAGAATTTCGACTTACACCCTTATAACATTCGCTAACATACCCTTATTATTAGAATTTAAAATTAAAATTAAAATTAAAATATAAATTATATATATATATATATATATATATATATATATATATATATATATATATATATATATATATATATATATTTACGTATATAGAGAGATTGATAAAAGGATATATAAAACGATCAAAATGCGTTAGCTTATATAGGCATTTTTGTCCAGGGTATCTTCGCGAGTCGCGGTCCCTTTGCACTACAAACTCCGCAAGTCGCGGAGTTCGTAAACCCAGCTCACACAAGTTTGGATCCTAGTCTGCCGACGGTTTTAATATATAAATATAATATATATATAATTTATATAATTAATTATATATTATATTATATTATATTATATTTATATACATAGTTAACTTGTAAATTTTTAGTCCGTTGCATCGAGCGTTGAGAGTTGACTCTGGTCCCGGTTCTGGATTTTCGAACGTCCTTGCGTACTATTTTATATCGTGTACTTTGCGTTTTGCGTCTTGTACTCTTGTCATTTTTAGACGTTTCTCATCAATAATTTGAACCTTTTTTATTGTATCTTGTACTTTTTAGCTTTTTGGACCTTTGCGTCTTCAATTCGTCGAATCTGCCTTTTGTCTTCACCTTTTAATATTTAAACGAATATCACTTGTAAATAGAACAATTGCAACTAAAAGTTTGTCTTTCTTGAGGGATAATGCTATGAAATATATGTTCGTTTTTAGCATTATCACAAATTTTCTCCACCATCCTTCGATATTAGAAATTCCAAGATATCATCGTATCTTTCATTATAAATATCCTCCATATTTTTGAAGATATTTTCATAACTATTTTTATCTGAAATCATTAATCTCTTCGTACTATCAGTGTTACATCATATAAAAACTGTTAGTTTCTATATTCTATAAACTATCGAGCTTAAAATATGAATGTTATTGAAGTAATGTTGGGAATTAATGCATGAGTTAGTATAGTATAATGACACTTGATCAACGTGATTATATTACAGTAAGTCATGCTGAGTTTCTAATGGAACGTGATGATTCACAGAACATACCGCCATCATGTGCCATTTACACGACTCTTACATTCTATCTAATCTCTAAACATATCAAGAAAATATTTTTCTTGATGATTCGGTCTTTTTCGAATATTCTAGTAAATTGCCAAATCAAGATCATACCATTAAGATTCCTTTTTTAGAACATTAATGTTCATTCCAAAATTCATATCTGCAAATTCTGGACTATTACAAGCAGTGCTTAATCACAAGAAGAGGAAATGAAAGAATGAAAACTCCAAACTAGAAATTGAAGTATAAATCGCAGTAAATAGAAAAGAGCATTAATTGTGGATGACAATGATTATAGAAGACAGAAGCAGGGACATCAAAGTATAAGGGTAGATATAAAGTCCGATAACAACACATAAATTACAACCCGTGTATATCAATGTTTATATCAACATAAAGACACTGGAGGATTAAAAGCACTATAACCCCAAGGGCGAAGTAGAAGTAAGCATATTCCTCTGGTGGAAGTTGGAAAAGTAGAATGATGGTTGTGATAGTAAGGATAAGGACAAGGATCAGAACTGGATTTAGCATTTTCATAAACTTTTGAATTTGGGAATTAGGTATAGGAATGGTAAAAGTAACGGAATGGAAGAAGTTAATTTATAGTAAAATATCTGATAGAAAAATCAAGACAGATCTCCGCATTTAATTAGAGAATCTTAATTTTCTTATTCGCTGAAGAATCAAATCTTTTAGATTTAGAAGATTTTCTTTAAATCCCTTGAATTCCGGAATTCAACCCTGACTCTGTCAAAAGTTAAGATGAATCTTTACTTTCCTATTTCACTCTTTGGTGATAGCTTCATTCGTACTCTTCGAATAATCGAATTATTTTTATCCATATTACTCAATGATGATAAAACTCAATTTATCAACTCATATTCGTCATGAAAACATTTTTATTGTTAGCCATGACCACCTCACTCAAATTTCGGGACGAAATTTCTTTAACGGGTAGGTACTGTGATGACCCGGGAATTTCCGACCAAATTTAAACTTAATCTTATATGATTTCGACACGATAAGCAAAATCTGTAATATTGAGTCTCGAAAGTTTTGAAATCTATATTCATATAATCAATTACCCTTTGACCATGCCTGACGATTCACGAACCATGGTGTGTAAATAAATAGATAATGTAAAAATAAGTGTATATATTAATTCGAATTAATATAATACAATATTATAAGATGAAGTGTGAATATAATGTAATATGCAGAATAATTAAGTTGTTACTAAAATGAATTCTATACATAAGTAGTATTATATATATTGTGATATATATAAAATTTATAAAGATTAAAAATTCAATCCCTCTTCTTATTAAAAGAAAGTCATATTTAAGTAATATTATTTTCAAATAGAAGATCTTGACCATCCATCAAAACTAATTAAATGATTTAGACCATTGGATTAGATCATGAAAACATTATTACTTAATACTTTTTTCAATAAAAGGTTTTTTACATCTATACCCACACTAACTATTTCCTAAAAAAACTCCATCAACCATTTAATTTAGTAGACATTCAAATTTAAATTTCAAATTCTTCCACCAGCTTTCTTTATATATAACGTGTTAATTTTTGAATTAGTTACAATTTAATTATAATTATAATTAATTAATTATAATTATAATAATAATTACCATTATCGTTTGCATATATCTGGCATAGTTTAGGGTTTCAAAAATAAACATACAACTTTCTCAAAATTATTTCTTCTTGAATACGTATGTCGAACAACATAAAATCACTGTCTTTCACAAATTATCGAACGACCAAGCTCCTGCCAAATATCGTTTCCATATAGTGTGTTCGATTGCCGGAGATTGTGAACATCGTAATCATTAATTGCCTATGATTCTGATGTATCAGTGGCGATTTTGGGTGTATGTGATTTGTACAAGCTATGTTCATCCTTTAACCTTTATTATGTGATTATTTGATTTATCATATGCTTATTATTACTGAGACATTAATCCGTGTTTTTTTTCATGATATTAACTAATATTTCATTTGTAATTTCTTATGGTTGTGTGAATATGTCGCTTATTCAATTTCTCACATGCTTATTGCTATATAGTGTTAAAACGTGTTTTGTTGATACTGATTTTGACATAAGTTTTTCACGATTGCTTATGGTAACATGAGTATAAAAGGATTATAAGTTATGATTGATGTTTTTGAATATTTGTAGTGATATGAAAGGATTAATAAGTGCGCTATATTAGATTAAAGAGAAAGCACGGAAGGATGAACAGAAGAAAAAGAGGAGACGATTTCTACGTGAGTCACTTGATTCAATTTTGTTTTATTGTGCTTACTATACATGGTTTTAGAGCATATAATTTATTTGACTTGGTGAGGTTTTATATGAACTTTTATGCATATTTTTTGTTGTTTAGATTTGTACTGTGAGATAGGTAATATCTATGTTGTAGGTATGTTTGATAATTGACATGATTTGGTTAGGTTTAATAATTAATTTTTCTTATTATACACGTGTTCGAAGGTTTTGTTTCATATACTGATTAAGACTATCAATATTATTCTTAACTTTGATTGCTAAAGTTCCTGATTTGTATCATGCGTATTATTCTTGATATTGAAATTGTAACACTGTGGAAATTACAAGAAATATTTGCTATTAAATAAGTTAAACCGTAAGGAGCAAAGATGTTTGAATCGTAAAGAGCTACTTAGGAATTCATCGGGTCAGTATTTCTTCCGAATGGTTACATCATCTACTGATCATCTGAATCTCACTCGCGAATGAATCCATGAAATCATTAGATTAATCGTATATGTTTATAATATTTTTTGGTTTTTAAATCGTATATAATAAAGGGGTTTGGTTGGAGTTTTTCTATTGAAGGTGAATCATACCGATAATCTCGATTTCATAGTTTTTTAGGTGTGATCTGTATATGTTATTAATGATTTTAGAGTTGTTGATATTTATTATTATGATTAATCATTGATAATTGATTTCACGATTTACAGAATAAATAATATCGATTCGAATGGTTGAATGGTTGAATGGTTTTGTCAGTTCGACGATGCCGTTAATCGATGGAAATATTATTGCACTGGTTGTTTGAGGTATTACATTTAACCCATAATCATGTTATCTTTTATTCTGTTAGTTCATTATTTAGTGGAACTATACTGATCAACGATTTCTCTAATATTTGCATTTCAATAATCGATAGAAGGGCAAATCATTTTGTTTATGATCTAATTGTAGTTGATATGGTAAACATAATTCAATCAATCAGATCTAATATTCTAATAAAACTATCAAATTATAAAACTATGATTATGGGTCGTACTTAGAAACAGGGTGTCATGCGTATTGGAAATTATGCAGAGAGGGTTTTCCATATCAAACGTATTTATATTATTTATGTTTATGCAATGAGGGGTTTTCCATATCAAAAGTATTCATTGATGTAACTGATAGCTAAGGGGATTTCAGGTGGTTTGGGTAACAGGTCATCGAGTTGCCTCATGTGCCATTCTTGCCCATTTGACGCTATCTATAATTTGAAGGTAGAACTATTGGGTTGTCTTTTCAATAAAATTAAAAATATTATTACTATTATTACTTTAGTATTATTGTTACAACAAAAACCCAAGTATCTTTTAGAAGATTGTATGCATTTATGGCAACCTTCGAGTGGTTCTCAACCTCTTTGCTTTTTAGTCCTGTTCTTTTTTAGCTAAATTTAAGGTCGACCTATTTGTCACAAGTCACAACTCAAATCAATCTCTTTATATGTCTTTCATTACATGAGGTTTATCTGATACGCTTTGTCTTAAATCAATACATTCAATGAACAGGTATGTATCTTACCCAAATTAAAAATTCTTTGTAAATCGATACATTCGATTTCTTTGGTTTCCTCATTTCAGGTTGCATATGCTACATTTGTACTTCAACTCTGCAATTGCTGTTTTATCTTTTTATGGTAATTTATTTAATATTTGTTATTATTTTGGATGATTTATATCTCCTGATGCTTGCTATTTCTGATTTCTGTTTTCTGTATGGTACTTCTGGTAGTCAACAGTTGATGGACGATGTTGCAGCTGTCATTACTGGTATAGGTTATCTATTGCTCTTTGGGTTTTTTTGGGGGTACATTGGATAAATATTGTACCTAATGTTATCTCCTATTTTGCAGCCGATGAGGTTAGGTGACCATCTGATTTAAAATTTGGAAGATAGTCATGGCTCAAAGAAATAGGTTGACTTGCAGTAATCTGAAGGTATGATATTTTCACTTTGTTGATTGATTTTAAGTTAAAGTTGTCAGTGATAGGTATTTACAGGATATGAGGTATTTAGATCAAAATGACTACTTTTGTGACTTTACGGCATATTGAAATATACACCGTTCGTTTAAAATAGTGTTTAGGAATATCGTATGATAATGTAAATTAAAATTCAGAGATCTTCCATGCTCAAAAGAAGTGGGGTATTTGCACGCTGTTTTTGTTTACAACTTTAATCTGTATGATTGCATTTTAATGACTTTTCTGTGTTTTAGTCTAAATAGTTGGCTACAACGTTTCATCTACTATCATTGTTATCTAGGATTGTTTTTGGCACCACTTGACTCCTACTTTTAATACATAAAATGCTCATAACCAATTAGCATAGATAATTAGTATCTATCTTTTAATCAGTTCTTCCATGTTTATGTTGTCTTCATCTTTATTGACTTACTGGGAAGTCAGTGGTCGGAGATCAAAAGATTGTTGGGAAAATATTCTCATTTGACTCCGAATGATCGCCTCGATGTGGTAGCGAGGAAGGTACGACAATTTGTTTCTATTTTAAAGGAAGAACTTCTGGGCACTTATAAGTCAGGTATAACAACTTTTCAATAGCTTTATATTCCAATAATGTTCTTCATTGCGGTTATCTTTATTTTCTGCTGATATGAGGTCATCTTTTTTACATGCATAGAAATAAATTTGACTTAAATCTGTATCTAATTTATATACTTGATAATGTTCGTAGCATGATTTCAGATGCGATTTGTCTATTTAATTTAACCATCATTTGTTAAACCCAATTTCGTTTACTATGTTGTCTTTTCGTCCTGAATGTTATTTGGTAAGAATTTATTATACTGCATTCTATATTAGAATGATGCTTCCTGAAATTATAAGAAAAAAATGTTTGATTAATGTATAATTCTATGGAATTTTTGTAAATTGATATTCTATGTATGAAATAATTCAAGACGAAAATGGGGTATATTCCACAACCATCATTTGTTAAACACGATTTCGTTTACTATGTTGTCTTTTTGTCTTGAATGTTATTTGGTAAGAATTTATTATACTGCATTCTATACTAGAAAGATGCTTCCTGAAATTATAAGAAAAAAAAAACGTTTAATTAATGTATAATACTATGGAAATTTTGTAAATTGAAATTGTAGATCATAAGTTCATAGCATACATGTGACCCCAAAAAGAGTTTTATCAGTAGATCATAAATGAAAATTGATTTCATTTATATCAGTAGGGAATTTATGTACTTAATAAGGTTTGTTGAATGATTTAGATGTGACAACCCGAAAATTTTCAACCAAATTTAAACTTTAATCTTTATATGTTTCCGACACGATAAGCAATATTTGTTAAGTTAAATTTCAAGAATTTTAAACTATGTTCATACATTCATTCAACCTCGACCAAGTTCCAACGATTCACGAACCATTAAACGAATATGATTATATATGTATATGTGTGATAAGGCTAAAAAGGAACATATATTTCATAGCAATATCCCTCCTAAATAATAGGTTTTCATATGTAATTGTATTATATTTTCATTGTAATTGTTTAAATAAATAAGTGCGAAGACAAAAGACGAAAATGAAGATTTGAAGACACAAACGTCCAAAAAGCTCAAATGTTCAAGATACAATTCAAAAGGTTCAATTTATTGATGAAAAACGTCTAAAAATGACAAGAGTACAAGTTACAAAACGCAAAGTACAAGATATTAAATTGTACGCAAGGACGTTCAAAAATTCGGAACCGGGACATGAGTCAACTATCAACGCCCGACGCAACGGACCAAAAATTACAAGTCAACTATGCACAAGAATATAATATAATATTTAAATAATTATATAAATTATTTATATATTATATATATTTAAAAATTATGTCGACAAGCTATGAGACAAATGATCCTGAGCTGGATTTTCAAACTCCGCGACTCGCGGAGTTTGAAGGCTAAAAACTCCACGACTCGCGGAGCTGTCAGAAATCAAAATTCCTATAAAAGGTCACGAATTCTGCGAGTAAAAAATATATAATAATAATAATACTCCCTAGTATAATATAAATAAATATATATATGTGTATATATAGTATAGATTAGTGTTATATTAGATTAGTTTGGGTTATGTAAAAGTTATTTTTACGGGTTTTTAAAGTCGGAGCTCTGTCCGTGTAACGCTACGCTATTTTTAATCATTGTAAGTTATGTTCAACCTTTTTATATTAATGTCTCGTAGCTAAGTTATTATTATGCTTATTTAAAACGAAGTAATCATGATGTTGGGCTAATTACTAAAATTGGGTAATTGGGCTTTGTACCATAATTGGGGTTTGGACAAAAGAACGACACTTGTGGAAATTAGACTATGGGCTATTAATGGGCTTTATATTTGTTTAACTAAATGAAAGTTTGTTAATGTTAATATAAAGATTTACAATTGGGCGTCCCTATAAATTACCATATACACTCGATCGGACACGATGGGCGGGGTATTTATATGTACGAATAATCGTTCATTTAACCGGAAACGGGAATGGATTAATAGCCACTAGAATAATTAGAACAGGGGTGAAATTACATTCAAGGGTAATTGGTGTAATTGTTAACAAAGTAATAAAACCTTGGTTTACACGCAGTCGATAACCTGGTGTATTCATTAAACAAAGTATTAAAACCTTGTTACAATTCGAATCCCCAATTAGTTGGAATATTTATTTCCGGGTATAATAATAATTTGACAAGGACACTTGCAATTTATATTTATGACTGATGGACTGTTATGGACAAAAACCAGACGGACATATTAAATAATCCAGGACAAAGGACAATTAACCCATGGGCATAAAACTAAAATCAACACGTCAAACATCATGATTACGGAAGTTTAAATAAGCATAATTCTTTTATTTCATATTTAATTTCCTTTATTTTATATTTAATTGCACTTCTAATTATCGCACTTTTATTTATTGTTGTTTAATCGCATTTTTAATTATCGTACTTTTTAATTATCGCAAGTTTATCGCACTTTTATTATTCGCAATTTCATTATTGTTATTTACTTTAAGCTTTAATTTAAGTCTTGTATTTATTTTATATTTTACATTAGGTTTTAACTGCGACTAAAGTCTTAAAATCGACAAACCGGTCATTAAACGGTAAAAACCCCCCTTTATAATAATAATATTACTTATATATATATTTGTATTTTTATAAAAATAAACTAATATAGCGTTGAGCTTTGTTTAAAGATTTCCCTGTGGAACGAACCGGACTTACTAAAAACTACACTACTGTACGATTAGGTACACTGCCTATAAGTGTTGTAGCAAGGTTTAAGTATATCCCATTTGTAAATAAATAATTAAAACTTGTGTAATTTGTAACGTATTTCGTAGTAAAATATAGTACTATCACGTACCCCCACGCTACCACATCAAGTTTTTGGCGCCGCTGCCGGGGACTTGGCGAAACGCTATATTTTTAATATATATTTGTATAAATATATTTTTAGAAAAACAATATTAAAAAATATATATATATATATATATATATATATATATATATAAATCTAGTTTTACAATTTTTATTTATAAAATTATAAAGTAGTTCTATTTTTATTTTAGTTTTTAAATATAAGTTTTTATTATATAAATATTTAGATTTTAAAACAGAAAAAAAAAACACGTCGAATTAAAAACTGTACCAGAGTTGAATTTTGGAACCCCGCGACTCGCGGGGTTTGCTGCTTGAAATACCGCGACTCGTGGAGACACTCTGACACACGTGACAGAACCCTAATTTCACATTAATTACGGATTTTATTATTATTATTATTAATAAACCCTAATTAGTTTAATTATTATAATTAGTTTAAGTTTTTTTTAATTAAATTGTATTTTAAATTTTAATTAGTTTTATTATATGTAAAATTAATAGTTTTAATAAATAAATAATATAAAAATAATATTTTTATAAAAATTGTACTTTTTACAACTTTTTGTATATTTTTATATTTTGTCCCTTTTTAATCGTTTTAGCATAATATTTGTATTTTTAGCTCATATTTAGTTTTAAACTTAGTTTTTGCCATAGTTATTTTCACTTCTAGATTTTTAGGCTTTGCCGTAAAATCCCTTAAGTGCTTTTTCTTTAGACTAAGATTTAGGTGCTTTAGAATTTTGTGACGCCGTTTTTATATTTTAGTATCTTTTTAAGTTATTACCATTTGGGATATAGTTTTTCTTTTAAGCTTTAATATTTTTAGACGCAACTTTTAATTCTTAGTTTTTAATTCCTTTTTAAGTTACGACGCGCTATTTTCTTATTTTTATTTTTCGACGTTTTTCGACGCGCATTCTTTTTCTTTCTTATTTCTCGACGCTTTAGTTTTTAGGACTTAGAAATTTTCTCTATTTCTTATCTAATATCTCAAACAGAAAGAAAAATTATTTAAGTGGTTAAATTAATGGACGTTGACAATTTTCTGCTTCGTAGTAATAGTTGGATTTGTTAGTGGCTGAGTTGTGAGCTTCCGATTTAAAGGGTTCTGGCTCCCTGCTGCATCTTTTGGCTATTCGAAACGTGGGCAAAAGCAGAAAAGTCTATTAATTGGACAACTTATATAAGTTTTTCTATTTTTATAACTAATAGGATAATTAGTAAATGCACCACATTGTAGCTAAAATTTGGCCATCGCAATAAAATGGAAAATTTTGAAAACAAGGCTATGGAAACTCTTTTTGATATCCAAAATCAATTAAATCAATACTCTCAAACGAGTGTTGATGACAATTCGTTCGGTCAATCTTGGATCACGAATGACGAAACAATAACTGGTTGTGAAATCTGTGGAGATTATCACTCAACATGGGAATGTTATTATTACGTTCCTATGAAAAATTACGCACCCACGGAACCTGAATGGAATGATTATGAAGAATACAATTCAAATTGGGATTATTCCCAAGAATATATCCAAACTCAACAACCAGTAGACGAGGAAAATTACGTGTCTGAAAATTTATTAGACAATATGAAAATCAAACTCGAAGAACTCAATGCTCAAAATGAACAAATGAGAGAGTTTGTAAACCGGCAAGCTGAAACTCTATCAGACTACACACCTGTTGATCTGAGGAGTCGTGTGCAAGAAAATCTCATATCATCGAATTTTGATGAATTCGAGAGCTCCGAAATCACCAACTATCCCGATGATACTTTTTATTCAGTCTTACCAATTTCACAACATATCGACACATTAGCCTCTACCGACGAAATCATCGATCCATCAATGGATAAAGAAGAAGTAAGGGTAACAAATTGGTACTCTTGGGAATACGATAACATTGAAAATTTTACTCCCAAGGCCAAACCGAACTTCACCATTCCACAACCTTCCAACCCAATATTCTCAATAGACGAGTCATCCACCGGAAATGAACTACGAGCTGTAATAGATAATGACACCTCGAATTTCACCCAATTGGGTAATAGAGGTGAAAACTTTGACGTCGAGAATAAAAGGAAGGAAACGTTAGAAATTGTCCACCCTATAATATGTATGTCGGTGTATATCGATCCATTTGACCAAGAACCAGAAAAGAGACATATCCATTTACTAAAAGCTACACTTAAAAAAGAATTAAGTAGTGACAAACGGGCGAGTCTAAACTTTAAACCCATTGATATATTATACACCACCCGAGATGTAAATAACTGGCTCACTACTCTAATTCGTGGAACTTATTCTACCGACTTCACATGTCGTCAGCTAAGTGTGGGGAAGTTTAACCCCACTTAATGTTAAATTAGGGGTTCGGGTTAGTGCATAACTCGTTAACAAAAATGCATGATAAGTTAGGATAAAAGACGTTTTTTCAAATATTAGTAAACAGTTCAGAAAAGCAACCGTTTTTGAAGAAAAACATGTGTGATAAAACAAGAAGGAATGAACGATGAGGTGCACCATCTATCATCCTGCAATTTTATGGTATCTTTAACTACTTTCTACACTAATCACCCTCATGAATTTATAATTAGAGTCTGATTTCATGCAAATGAGGGAATTGCATGATCTTAAGTGTGGGAAAAGGTTATAAATTCTCTCGGATCTATTCTTGGCTTATTTTCTAAATTTTGTGAAAATTTTTAAAAAATAAAAAATAAAAAATTTCAACTAAATGAATTCAAAATCATGTTTATACATATTTATGAACGGTGAAAACTAGGTGTTAATACCGAAATTATCGTTACCTCGAAAAGGACATAAATTGAGAAACACCCTAAAACGATTGAATTCATTTAAAATGGAATAAAGGAGAATAAAAAGGCAAAGAAAGAAACTAAGTGTGGGGAGAATGTACCAAGTTATTCAATTAAAAACTATATATCACATGTTTCTGTAAAGTTATTGCAGGTGCTTTTGTTTTGGACTAAATTAACTGTTTTACCCGATTTACTGTAATATATTTGAAAGAAAAGATGGATCTACACGATGAATCAATTCCATCATTAAAAGGAAGTAAAGTCTTCCGAAAAAGACACGCGCTTCTTGATTTAGGTCATGAAGTTGTCGTCCAGACCAGCTGTAGGTTGACAAAAAATCTAGAAAAGTCATCTCTAAAATCAGTAGGAAATTCACGGACCTCAGCATCAAACAGGGTCGCCAAGTGGTCAGATTTATCCTAACCATGAGAAGGATTTATCTCGTACAATGGGGGGGCACCGTGCAAATTAGCTTGATAAGACTAATGAATCAGATCCCCAGAAAGGATAATCTCCTTAAAGATCAAAAATCAGCTTTTAAGCCTGATATTACTCAATCCTTGAGATTGACTTTAAAGATTGAGAATTACAAACTCATGGAATTCAATGATATCTAAACTCGAGCTTGAACGAGAAAATATTTTGATCAAAAATAAAATCGATTTTTTTTCTGAAAACCCATTTTCAATGCGTTCATTACCTTTGAACGTAAAATCCTAGGAATTCACCTTAAACTCATTAGGTCACCTGAACCAAATCGGGTGTCAACCGTAAGAACGGTGGTTGCATAGCATGGTCGGAGACAGGACCTTGTGCCAGACCGAAAAATCATAGGATGATCTTTACTATTGCTCCTACAAAGGATAGTAATAGCATCCGACACGTTTATAGACCATAATCAAAAGCAAGTCATGGAACATTGCCTTAACAGTTTCTTGTTCATCGCTTTCCTTTACAACCGGACGGTAGTTTACCGAAAGGTAATATACGGAGCAAGTATACTGGACGTGTTGCTTTCCCAATACAAGGTTAGCAAGTGGGTAACACAAAACCACAAGTGTTGAGCTAAAATTTTCAAATCTGAAACCCACACAACCCACAAAAATAATTTGCAAACACCGGTGAAGGGTTATTCCGGAAAACTTATCTAGGGTAAAAACTAGATTGAATTTTCAAAAGATCAAATGTTTTCATAAAGATCCAATTTCCTTACGGATCTAAATTTTCATAGTCATGTGGGACTGTAAACTGCCTTTCAAATGTGCACTTTGCTTTGGAAACCGAAAGTAAATCGGCTATTTGATTGCAGGTGTCGTTGACCTAAACCCGAGGCAACTGTGGATGACACACCCACCTTTACCCATGGTTCTATCGTTACTATCATTGTTTATACCACCATATCAAAATCACTGATGTACAAAGTGTGATGAATAAAAAAGTGATTCATGTATGTTTTTATTTCAATTTCTGTATTGCTTGAGGACAAGCAACGCTCAAGTGTGGGGATGTTTGATAAGGCTAAAAAGGAACATATATTTCATAGCAATATCCCTCCTAAATAATAGGTTTTCATATGTAATTGTATTATATTTTCATTGTAATTGTTTAAATAAATAAGTGCGAAGACAAAAGGCGAAAATGAAGATTTGAAGACACAAACGTCCAAAAAGCTCAAATGTTCAAGATACAATTCAAAAGGTTCAATTTATTGATGAAAAACGTCTAAAAATGACAAGAGTACAAGTTACAAAACGCAAAGTACAAGATATTAAATTGTACGCAAGGACGTTCGAAAATTCGGAACCGGGACATGAGTCAACTATCAACGCCCGACGCAACGGACCAAAAATTACAAGTCAACTATGCACAAGAATATAATATAATATTTAAATAATTATATAAATTATTTATATATTATATATATTTAAAAATTATGTCGACAAGCTATGAGACAAATGATCCTGAGCTGGATTTTCAAACTCCGCGACTCGCGGAGTTTGAAGGCTAAAAACTCCACGACTCGCGGAGCTGTCAGAAATCAAAATTCCTATAAAAGGTCACGAATTCTGCGAGTAAAAAATATATAATAATAATAATACTCCCTAGTATAATATAAATAAATATATATATGTGTATATATAGTATAGATTAGTGTTATATTAGATTAGTTTGGGTTATGTAAAAGTTATTTTTACGGGTTTTTAAAGTCGGAGCTCTGTCCGTGTAACGCTACGCTATTTTTAATCATTGTAAGTTATGTTCAACCTTTTTATATTAATGTCTCGTAGCTAAGTTATTATTATGCTTATTTAAAACGAAGTAATCATGATGTTGGGCTAATTACTAAAATTGGGTAATTGGGCTTTGTACCATAATTGGGGTTTGGACAAAAGAACGACACTTGTGGAAATTAGACTATGGGCTATTAATGGGCTTTATATTTGTTTAACTAAATGAAAGTTTGTTAATGTTAATATAAAGATTTACAATTGGGCGTCCCTATAAATTACCATATACACTCGATCGGACACGATGGGCGGGGTATTTATATGTACGAATAATCGTTCATTTAACCGGAAACGGGAATGGATTAATAGCCACTAGAATAATTAGAACAGGGGTGAAATTACATTCAAGGGTAATTGGTGTAATTGTTAACAAAGTAATAAAACCTTGGTTTACACGCAGTCGATAACCTGGTGTATTCATTAAACAAAGTATTAAAACCTTGTTACAATTCGAATCCCCAATTAGTTGGAATATTTATCTTCGGGTATAATAATAATTTGACAAGGACACTTGCAATTTATATTTATGACTGATGGACTGTTATGGACAAAAACCAGACGGACATATTAAATAATCCAGGACAAAGGACAATTAACCCATGGGCATAAAACTAAAATCAACACGTCAAACATCATGATTACGGAAGTTTAAATAAGCATAATTCTTTTATTTCATATTTAATTTCCTTTATTTTATATTTAATTGCACTTCTAATTATCGCACTTTTATTTATTGTTGTTTAATCGCATTTTTAATTATCGTACTTTTTAATTATCGCAAGTTTATCGCACTTTTATTATTCGCAATTTCATTATTGTTATTTACTTTAAGCTTTAATTTAAGTCTTGTATTTATTTTATATTTTACATTAGGTTTTAACTGCGACTAAAGTCTTAAAATCGACAAACCGGTCATTAAACGGTAAAAACCCCCCTTTATAATAATAATATTACTTATATATATATTTGTATTTTTATAAAAATAAACTAATATAGCGTTGAGCTTTGTTTAAAGATTTCCCTGTGGAACGAACCGGACTTACTAAAAACTACACTACTGTACGATTAGGTACACTGCCTATAAGTGTTGTAGCAAGGTTTAAGTATATCCATTCTATAAATAAATAAATATCTTGTGTAAAATTGTATCGTATTTAATAGTATTTCCTTGTAAAAAAATAATACTATTTTATATACACCTCGCTTTGACATCAATGTGTATATATATTATAACTTGAAACGTAAACAAAATATTAGATTAAATACTTTATATGATTGTATCTGTTTCAAAATGTTTATCAATGGAATTAGAAGATAAGATCAAATGATTGAATTATCAGATATATTGAATTATGATTACAAGTGTCTGTTGAAAGGCCCACGTTGATTTGAGAAATCTTTCCATTTTAACAATATTCGGAAAATGGTAAAGTGATTTATAAATAAGAACAAATTGTTAATCACTGAGAACTAGACAAAGGATAGTGGAAGATTGAATCTCATAAAGACTCGATTGATATATTTAGTTTCAAACGTACAAAAACGTTTTCAGTTTAAAAAGAACTTTATTATTAAAATGTATATAACTTTTATAAATATCTAGAACCACTTTTGACAACTCATTACTTAACTAGTATGATAAAGATAACGATATTTATATTTTATTTTATTAAATATATATATAACGATTTAAATTAATATTATATATATTTATACGCGTATTATACGTACATAGTTTTATACTTTTACTATACTTAAACTTTACATTTACTTTATTTTTACTTTACTTTAACTTTAATAATCTACTTTAATAATTCATACTTTAATAATTCACTTTAATAATTCATACTTTAATAATTCACTTTAATAATTCATACTTTAATAATTCACTTTAATAATTCATACTTTAATAATTCACTTTAATAATTCAAAAATCTATTATAAATAGAATTCAATAGGTTTCATTATTTCATAGAAACTTGAAAATATTTTTCTCTAAACTCTCTCAATCGATTTACATATATATATTTACTCCGTATTATTTCAAGATATTATTAGTATACATAAAATATTACGACGGAGTGCTGTCCGAGTGATTTCGAAATTGTTTTTCGAGTAGGATAGGATTAAGGAAATTATGGGTTATAGCTATGGAGGTGATTGAGTATGGTTCATGGGTATGCTCGTGAGGTCAATATAGTGTTTATCATTTCTGTTGCGTCTACGTACCTCTCCTGCAATATTGAATCTCAATATTGATACGTGAGTACTCATAATTTAACTTTTACATACTAATAGTGTATCTCTAACTAGTGCTCGAGTATTTAGGATTATGCATGCATGTACTTTTGATATTGCCCTTAGACAGGTTAGATTGAATCTTGAATTAGTTACACTTGCGGTTGAGATAAGGTATAAGATATGCATGTCCTTGGAAAGCTAGCGAAAAATTAAGAACTTTTCCTTTAGATATCGAATGGTTTCGATGAACGGATTAGAAGTTATAATCAATTGAATTTTCGATATTTTTATTAAAAATGATTATTATTATCGTCGTTTTTATCGTCGTTCTAGTTTTATCTTATTATTATCATTATTATTATCTTTATCAATAAAAGGGATTTATCATTAAAAATTGTTATTTTTTTTATTATTATTACTATCGTTATTATCGTTAAAGTTATAATTAGTATTATTATTATTATCCAAGTATTATTATTATTATTATTATTATTATTATTATTATTATTATTATTATTATTATTATTATTATTATTATCATTATTAATATATATATCATTATTTAAAAATGGTAATCTAAGAATTAGGGAACAGACACCCTAATTGACGCGAATCCTAAAGATAGATCTATTGGGCCTAACAAACCCCATCCAAAGTACCGGATGCTTTAGTACTTCAAAATTTATATCATGTCTGAAGGAGGATCCCGGAATGATAGGGGATATTCTTATATGTATCTAGTTAATGTCGGTTACCAGGTGTTCACCATATGAATGATTATTTTTGTCTCTATGCATGGGACGTATATTTATGAGAACTAGAAATGAAATTCTTGTGGTCTATTAAAATGATGGAAATAAATGATTATGATAAACTAATGAACTCACCAACCTTTTGGTTGACACTTTAAAGCATGTTTATTCTCAGGTGTTAAAGAAATCTTCCGCTGTGCATTTGCTCATTTTAAAGATATTACTTGGAGTCTTTCATAGCATATTTCGAAGAACGTTGAATTCGAGTCATTGAGTTCATCAAAGATTATTATTAAATCAATTTATAGTTGGATAGTGGATATTATGAAATGGTATGCATGTCTGTCAATTTTCGATGTAAAGAAAGTTTGTCTTTTAAAAACGAATGCAATGTTTGTAAAATGTATCATATAGAGGTCAAATATCTTGCAATGTAATCAACTATTGTGAATCGTTTATAATGTGTATGAACGGGTCCTTTCAGTTGGTATCAGAGCGGTGGTCTTAGCGAACCAGGTCTACATTAGTGTGTCTAACTAATAAGTCGATAGGATGCATTAGTGAGTCTGGACTTCGACCGTGTCTGTATGTCAAAAGTTTTGCTTATCATTTTGTGTCGAAAATTAACTACTTATCATCCTCAGGAAATTATCTGCTTATCATTTTTAGTCTAAGACACGTCTTGCTGCATTGATTGCATGAATAGTGTTTAGACAAAAATTCATATCCTAGCATATCTGCTAAATCATATCTTATCGTATATGTTACTTTAAACTTTGCCTGACATATCCCGCAAAGTCCTCCGTAATCTGCGAAATCTTTTGATCTATATATATATATATATATATATATATATATATATATATATATATATATATATATATATATATATATATATATTCTATTTAATTAGAATACCATCCGTTAGCCAAAATCATTTCATATCGGAAAAAAAAATCCTTTATCCAATCGTACGAAATGGAATTCGTCATCAGTTCAAGTCACTCAGATTCTGAAATGGAATCCCATTCAAGCTCCGAAAGCAGTGTGACCGGAATAGATCAACCAATCAGTCATCACCTATTCTGGATGAATTGGGGATGGGTTCGTAGCCTCCTCAATCATTGGAGACAAGAAGAAGGTGATCCCTTCCATCCACCACATTGCCCTCTTGATGAAGAACCTGAAGCACTTACCGGCGAACCTGTTCGAAACACCATTTTCTCACTCATTTCCAGAGTATCTCGTCATGATTATATATTACATCAAATTTTAGATTTTATTTATCCGCTCGTCCGAACCGACAATCACTCCGGTGTAATAGAATAAGTCAACGAGCTTCGCGCTCGGGTAGTGGATTTGGAGAATATGGTGCAGAGATTACAAACACCAGCAGCAGCATCAGCAGCATAACCAGTACCACCATCATCAACGCCAACAGTACCATTACCACCTCCAACCACAACCGCGTCGTAAACCTCAACTTCACAATCTGTCCCACGAGCATCAACGTCATACGCACCATAGATACCAAGGAGTACCAACAACAATAACTGATGAAGTATTAATTCATAACTTCATTGGAGAAACATTCCGCGGCGATTATGTAATCTCTAAAGTCTTAGAGATTATCTAATCTAGCCCTAACCATAAATCAGTTAAGCGAACCAAAATGATAGAAGGAAGAGTAGAAACCCTGACAAAAATAGTGTGTGATTAACAAGCTAAACTTGCTTTACCAACAGCATCAACAGTACCGTCAGCGTTACCAGCATCGTCAGTACAGTCAACATCCGAATCAACAACACTGATAACATCACAAACTCCGTCAGTTCAAGAATCACTGTGGACATCATTACGAATCAATAACGTGTATATTGTATCAACGAGTTATGAAGAATTAACTCATTCCCTCTGAAGAAATTATATGTATATTATATATATATATATATATATATATATATATATATATATATATATATATATATATATATATATATATATATATATATATATATATATATATATATTTTGAAATAAATCTTTCCGTGCTAAGCTATTGTGTGTGAATCTTAACTACTCGGTTAATTCATATTACAAATATGCAATAATGTACTTCCTTTGGCCGCAACTTAATCAACGTTAACTACAATCTCTGTCGCAATTCAACAAATTCCAATTCATAATAAATCAAGTATATATTTGATTTTACACTTTCATCATCGATGTACCCGAAACTTTTTAGATAACATCATTCGTACTTTAAATTCACAAGAATTCCACGAACCGAACATCATACATCAACAAATAACGAAGTATTGATTCATAATTTCAATGTCATTAAAGAAATACTGCGTAAAAGTTATGTACTTTTTAACGCCTTTAGGGATTATTCAATTCTAGTTGCAACCGTAAATCAAATGAGTTTAATTTAACATTAACTCATTAAATCTATGTTACATCTGAAGAAAATATACATATATATTTTCATAAAGACTGTAATAAAATTCTTTTGTACAAAATATTAATTGTGAAATTTTTTTTAACGGGTAGGTAATACCCGAGAGATATATAAATTCACAATTAATATGTTACATTCTTCGAATCTGATTCAGCAAATCATCCATTATACTCCCTACTTTCACAACAATATACATTCTTTTATAGAAATCAAAACAACCATACTCATTCAAAATTTAATTACATATTCTGATTTTGAAATCTCAAAATTCAACTTGAGATATGACCAAAATCATCACTCTTAGATCCTTACATCTTTTACAAGCTATATTTTGACTTCAAAACTGTGTTAGAACATCAAATGTATGTTAACGATTACAATCTGTGTTCAAACCCTTCGAAAATTTCTTAAGACACTTCGAATGATGAGCAATCGAGATGATGATCCAACCACATGTTACCCACAGTTATGTACCCGAAAAACTCTTGAAACCAAAGTAAAAGTTTAAACAACGTATCCGCGTCAGATTCTTTGGCATTTATTAGCAAAAATAACTTTGCGACTCCTATTCAAAGTAGCCAGTTTTGTTACAGCTCCAGCAAGTCAACTTCAACTTTTCAGTCAGACTAACCTTATTATAACCTTGAGATATACACCATCGTTACCAGGGAACCTTTTACATTTCACCACATTATTAGCAGATGTACCAACAACTTCATTACCCTTTGACTTTAGCCTCTCCAAAAAGTCATTATAATTATTCATTGAAACCCCATCATTTACTCATTCGCATCTTGTAATGAGAATTGCCATACGAATCATTGGGAATTAGCAATCAGTATTTTGAAATCTCGCAGCATGTCTACGCCAACAGTTATATGTGTATATATAACGTCTATCTTCTGGACTTAATTTGAATGTGAAGTTTCTGAAAAACACTCCGAACTACGAATTGGTTCTTCGAAAATGGAAAAAATGCTGATGAAGCAGCAAAAACTATAAACGACTTTAAACGATAAAAGCTGGATGATAATGATGAAGTGTGCTGGCAAAGCGCAGAAAAAGAGAAGTTTTGGAACTGGAAAACGGATTGAGCAAAGTAGGAAGGAGGCTTTGGACAAATTACAAAGACTGATCCTGACTTCAAAGGATCGAAATGATCCAGTACCTGCTGAAGTCATTAACGAATACCTTGCTCTTGACTCTAAACCCCTGCGGACAATATTCTTTATCATCCTCTGATATTAGAAATTCTAAAATATCATCATATCTTTCATTATAAATATCCTCCATATTTCTGAAGATATTTTCTTAATTTTTCTTATTTGAAATCATTTACCTCTTCACGCTATCTGTATTACATCATAAAAAAAAAACTATTTTAGTTTCTAAATTCTGAAACATTCAAGTTTAAAATAGGAATATTTTGAAGTAGTGTTAGGAACTGAAGCATGAATTAGTATAATATAATGACTATTGATCAATGTGATTATATTACAGTAAGTTATGCTGAGTTTCTAAATGGAACATGATGATTCACAGATCATAATATCATCATGTGCCATGTTATACGACTCTTGTATTCTATTTAACCTCTAAAATATCAAGAAAATATTTCTTGATGATTCGGCCTTTTCCAAGGTATTCTAGTAATTTGACAAGTCAAGATCGTGCCATCACAATTTCCTTCCTAGAACATTAACAATGTTCATTCCAAAATTCATATCTGTGAATTCTAGACCATTACAAGCGGTGCTTAATCGCAAGAAGAAGAAACGAAAGGACAAAACTCCGAAATAGAAATTGGGGTATAAATTGCAGCAAATAAAAGAGAGCATTAACTGTGAATGATAATGATTATAGAAGACAGAAGTAGAGACTTTGAAATATAAGGGAACATATAAAGCCCAACGACAAACCAGAAATTATAAACCATATATATCGATGCATATAGCAATATAAAGACACGGGAGAACTAGAAACACTATAAATCCAAGAGTATAGTAGAAGTAAATAGATTCTTCTGGCGGTAGATGAAAAAGAAGAATGACCGATATGAAAGTTAGAAGTATATCGAGAATCAGAACTGGATGGAGCATATTGATGAATACTTTAAAATATGAGTTGAGGAGGAAAGAATAGAAGGTGATGAAACATGACTAGGAACTTAGAAACCAACAGATTTAACTCACACAATGGCGGAATAAGTGAATCAATCCCTCTAGTGAATAGGTTAAGTTTTTTTGATTAATTTAGTCAAACCACAACTAAATCAAGTGTGATTAGATCAACACCTAGAGCTATTATTCACCACCTGAGTGATTTGGACTGAGAGAGAATCGGAGGAGCTCACTAGATCTGAGTGTGTGTAACAAATGAGAGGCTTAACCTAAAATGAAGAACATAAGACTTTATATACCCCTGCTGTTGACTCACCCATACGATTAATTCATCAAACGTACGAGTTGGCTTCATCAGCCGTACGGGTGATCACTCACTCGTGTCTTCTCATTTAGGTTGTAATTGTGACTTAGCTCAGCATCAACTGTGCGTATGTGCCTGTCAGCTGTACTAGTGAGGCTTCACTCGTACGTCTGACTAAGTCTAACATAGTCAAACATCTAAATCTCGTTCCTGCAATTCCTGTAACCACATACAAACACGGATAGGATAATAACGAGCAATCATGGTGGCCTGTAAACTGTTGTACCTACAATGGACGTGGGTTGATGTCTAGGGACTTGCATAAAATGCATCAACAGAAGGTGTGAGTTGTAAGGAAACGAAGGAGGTGAATTTATAAGAAAATCTCTGACAGAACAATTAAAATAGACGATCTCATTTAAAGCGGATCCTAATTCCCTTGATTACCGGAGAGTTAAATCTTATTAAGAAGATTTTCTTCAAATCCCTTGAAATCTGGGAATCAATCATATCTACGTCAAATGATAAGATGAATCTACACTTACTCATTTCACTCTTCTATGTTAGCTTCATTCGTACTCTTCATATAAATGGATTGTTTATCCAAATTATTTGCTGATGATAAAACTCTAATTTTCAGCCCGTATGCATCATGAAAACATACTTATTATCATTCACGACCTTTCCACTCAAATTTCGGGACGAAATTTCTTTAACGGGTAGGTACTGTGACAACCCGGAAATTTCCAACCAAATTTAAACTTTAATCTTTATATGTTTCCGACACGATAAGCAATATTTGTTAAGTTAAATTTCAAGAATTTTAAACTATGTTCATACATTCATTCAACCTCGACCAAGTTCCAATGATTCACGAACCATTAAACGAATATGATTATATATGTATATGTGTATATATATTATAACTTGAAACGTAAACAAAATATTAGATTAAATACTTTATATGATTGTATCTATTTCAAAATGTTTATCAATGGAATTAGAAGATAAGATCAAATGATTGAATTATCAGATATATTGAATTATGATTACAAGTCTCTGTTGAAAGGCCCACGTTGATTTGAGAAATTTTTCCATTTTAACAATATTCGGAAAATGGTAAAGTGATTTATAAATAAGAATAAATTGTCAATCATTGAGAACTAGACAAAGGATAGTGGAAGATTGAATCTCATAAAGACTCGATTGATCTATTTAGTTTCAAACGTACAAAAACATTTTCAGTTTAAAAAGAACTTTATTATTAAAACGTATATAACTTTTATAAATATCTAGAACCACTTTTGACAACTCATTACTTAACTAGTATGATAAAGATAACGATATTTATATTTTATTTTATTAAATATATATATAACGATTTAAATTAATATTATATATATTTATACACGTATTATACGTACATAGTTTTATACTTTTACTATACTTAAACTTTACATTTACTTTATTTTTACTTTACTTTAACTTTAATAATCCACTTTAATAATTCATACTTTAATAATTCACTTTAATAATTCATACTTTAATAATTCACTTTAATAATTCATACTTTAATAATTCACTTTAATAATTCATACTTTAATAATTCACTTTAATAATTCATACTTTAATAATTCACTTTAATAATTCAAAAATCTATTATAAATAGAATTCAATATGTTTCATTATTTCATAGAAACTTGAAAATATTTTTCTCTAAACTCTCTCAATCGATTTACATATATATATTTACTCCGTATTATTTCAAGATATTATTAGTATACATAAAATATTACGACGGAGTGCTGTCCAAGTGATTTCGAAATTGTTTTTCGAGTAGGATAGGATTAAGGAAATTATAGGTAATAGCTATGGAGGTGATTGAGTATGGTTCATGGGTATGCTCGTGAGGTCAATATAGTGTTTATCATTTCCGTTGCGTCTACGTACCTTTCCTGCAATATTGAATCTCAATATTGATACGTGAGTACTCATAATTTAACTTTTACATACTAATAGTGTATCTCTAACTAGTGCTCGAGTATTTAGGATTATGCATGCATGTACTTTTGATATTGCCCTTAGACAGGTTAGGTTGAATCTTGAATTAGTTACACTTGCGGTTGAGATAAGGTATAAGATATGCATGTCCTTGGAAAGCTAGCGAAAAATTAAGAACTTTTCCTTTAGATATCCAATGGTTTCGATGAACGGATTAGAAGTTATAATCAATTGAATTTTCGATATTTTTATTAAAAATGATTATTATTATCGTCGTTTTTATCGTCGTTCTAGTTTTATCTTATTATTATCATTATTATTATCTTTATCAATAAAAGGGATTTATCATTAAAAATTGTTATTTTTTTATTATTATTACTATCGTTATTATCGTTAAAGTTATAATTAGTATTATTATTATTATCCAAGTATTATTATTATTATTATTATTATTATTATTATTATTATTATTATTATTATTATTATTATTATTATTATTAGTATTATTATTATTATCATTATTAATATATATATATATCATTATTTAAAAATGGTTATTGTTATTGTTATTATTATTATTACTATATTATCATTAAGATAATTATTAGTATTATCGTTAATAATGTTATAGTAACTATCATTATTAATATTAGTGTAATTAAAACAAATATTTGTAACACCTAATTATTTTGATTACTATTATTATTATGAACACGATATAAAAGACGATTAAAAGCTATTAAACAGAACGATTAGGAAATAATGAGTAAGAGTATCATGATGAAATTAAAATATTATAAGATATTGATTTAGATAAAATTATCGTTCTTATTATTTTTATCATTACTATTATTATTAAAAGTATCGTTAGTATTAAAACTATCATTTTAATAAAAATTATCATTTTAATAGAAATGTCATTGTTACTATAAAATATCATTATTATTATTATTTTAAATAGAATTATTATTTTAAAAATAATATTAAAAATTATCGTAAATATTAAAGTTATCATAATTAGAATTATCGTTTTATCATAATGTAATCTTAGTAATTATAAATATTGATATTTTTATAATAATTATTATTATTACAAAATAATACAACTTTTACTTACTATCATTATAGATATTATTTTATCAAATAAATATGTGATACAAACATATTTTACTACGTGTAATAACTTACTTTAATAATACCTATCATATTATCTTTATGATATTAAATGAACCCTATAAATTTTATTACTTAATATATATAAAAGTATATTTTATTATATAAATTTAATATAAATTTTTATTTATTAATAAATAAATTATATTATTTACTCTAATAAATCTTTTAAAAATATTTAAAAATATAAAACGACGATATTTAAACTATATATTAATCATGTATAGATTTTTGGAAATTATTTTGAGTCAAATTTACTTTTGTTGACTTTTGCATATTAGTCTCGAGCATTAGGATTGTGGTACACTATGACTTGACCTAATTTGTTAGACAAATATTGACCAACACATAAATATATATAATTAATTTAGGTTCGTGAATCCGAGGCCAACCTTGCACTTGTTCAATGACATTATATGTATTTTTACTACGAAATACATTATGGTGAGTTTCATTTGCCATTTTACCCTTTATATTTTTGGGACTGAGAATACATGCGCTTTTATAAATGTTTGACGAAATAGACACAAGTAATTGAAACTACATTCTATGGTTGAATTATTGAAATCGAATATGCCCCTTTTTATTAAAGTCTGGTAATCTAAGAATTAGGGAACAGATACCCTAATTGACGCGAATCCTAAAGATAGATCTATTGGGCCTAACAAACCCCATCCAAAGTACCGGATGCTTTAGCACTTCGAAATTTATATCATGTCCGAAGGAGGATCCCGGAATGATAGGGGATATTCTTATATGTATCTAGTTAATGTCGGTTACCAGGTGTTCACCATATGAATGATTATTTTTGTCTCTATGCATGGGATGTATATTTATGAGAACTGGAAATGAAATTCTTGTGGTCTATTAAAATGATGGAAATAAATAATTATGATAAACTAATGAACTCACCAACCTTTTAGTTGACACTTTAAAGCATGTTTATTCTCAGGTGTTAAAGAAATCTTCCGCTGTGCATTTGCTCATTTTAAAGATATTACTTGGAGTCTTTCATAGCATATTTCGAAGAACGTTGCATTCGAGTCATTGAATTCATCAAAGATTATTATTAAATCAATTTATAGTTGGATAGTGGATATTATGAAATGGTATGCATGTCTGTCAATTTTCGATGTAAAGAAAGTTTGTCTTTTAAAAACGAATGCAATGTTTGTAAAATGTATCATATAGAGGTCAAATACCTTGCAATATAATCAACTATTGTGAATCGTTTATAATGTGTATGAACGGGTCCTTTCATTAAAATCTGAATAACAGGCAGAATTTGTACCGATATCCAGCCTAGGCCCCGAAGACCACCTGAAAATGATAGAGGCTGTTGTATACAGAACATGGGTATCAAAGAGGCACAACAGTCAATTTGGATGTCTCATGTAGAACAATTTCTCGCATTGGTTGGTGGATTTAAACCGTCACTCATAGTCACGGTAATAATATTTTACATTTTTGTACTTGTATCTACATATCTACTTGTATTAAATAAGTTAAATACTTTGGCTTTTCTAACAAACAACATTGTGTATGTTTACTTATTTTTAATACAATATGATTTTTGCATGATACTTTAAGTAATCCTTTTTCAGGAAAATTATTTGTTGATAAAGTAGACTTTTCTTCGATGAATAATTTCTCAAATCAACTGTCAGAAAATCTAGGAAAACTATGTGTCCTCAACAACTATTGTGACCAGGTAACATGTCAACTTACTAACTTTATATACATTACAATAAATGTATACAGTAAAGTAATATTGTGCTTTACTATTTACTCAATTTTTTATCCTTTTACAAGTTGATCAATTACATTTTACTACTTTGAAAAATATGCAAGATACACTAACTATAGGGTTAAAGCCAAAAATAGGCTACAAACTTACACAAATGTTCCGATGTCGCCCACAAACTCATTTCCGTCCTACTGTCGCCTACAAACTTTCAAAAAATGTGCTAATATCAATATTTTATAGTTTTGACCTGTTACATACTAATTTTGACCTGATATTTTTTTTTTAAGAATTAAGATCCAATCCACGAACGACACGTGTTGATTTTAACCAGTTTAGCCGGTAACAAGTCATTTTTGTTGACATTGGTACACTTTTTGAAAGTTTTTGTTTACATCGGTACACCTTTTGAAAGTTTGTAGGTGACAGTAGGACAGAAATGAGTTTGTGAGCGACATCGGTACATTTGTGTAAGTTTGTAGCCTATTTTTGGCTTTAACCCCTAACTATAAGACAGAGATTGTTGACATTGCTTGCACTTCACAACTACCATAAACGAATAATCTCTTTCAACCACCGATGGAAATCCATACTTATTTAAACAATGTTTACTTATATGCTGCAGTAACTTTTATTCTTATTACATATTTGTCTTTCATCAACATTATTTATTGATGTCTACATACTTTAAAATTATTTCATTTTCAACGTATTTCATCCTCATCATCATAGTCTGTAAAACACTTTGTATGATTTTTCTTCTCTATTAAAAGTTTCTTTAAAAAAAACCGTGAAGTCGCGGGTCTTTGACTAGTATATGTTATTTTATAATATATATTATATACATATAATTAGTAAATAGGATATAATTAGTAAACTGTAACATTATTATAGTAAATGTAATTACAAGTTGAAAATATATTAGTTACAATAAATTATTACTATTAATACTAATATCAATATCAGTATTATTAATATCATTGTTCTAAATATGAAACTAGAATACATGTAACTTGTTATATCTTTTATATCACTTGTATTATTAAATATTATTATCATTATTATTAAAGAATTACTAGTATTTTATAAATTAACATTATTATTAGGAACTAATACCTTTTATTATTATTAACATTTTTATTACTATTATTATCTTTAATTATTATTAAACTTATTAAAGTTATCATTGTTATTATTAATATCATTATATTATTATTATTATTATAAAAAAATTTTATGTATCATTAGTATTATCTTATAATCAATATAATGAAAATGATTATTATTAATAACATAATTATTATTATTATTACTAAAAATTATTATTATTTAAAATTATCATTAACATGATTATTTCTATCATTATTATTAATGTTACTAGTATTAGTTTATTAATATTATTATTATAAATTATATCAAGGATATTAAAAATCTTATTATTATTTATATAATTATATTTAATAATTATTAATATTAATTATATATATTATCTATGTAAAGTCAAGGAAAATTGTACGATTCTGTTTCATGTAGTTTTCAATCTGTAGCTTAATTTTGTTATGTCCTTAACTTTGTTACACATCTCAATCGAACGTACACATTAGTTGAAATCCAGCTAATTGTTATAATTTTTTCTATTTATTTTGTTTACGGCCAAAAATCCATGTCGACCTTAAACTACCATAAAGCTTGATCAGTTTCAATGATATACGAGACCATTCAAACTACTCTATCAACTAAATTCTCAAAAACCTTTCTACAACTTGCAATTCTGTCAAATTAAAAAAAAAAAAAAAAGAAAGAACATGGGTCGCTGCCCTGTTCTTACATCAAATTTCAATTCAAACGATTTTGTAATCAATTTTAAATTGTATTAATACAGTGTTGTCATAAATCTTCCACTTAAACTTTCTGGAAAGTTTAAAGACTCAATTTTATCTAACGAGTTTCAATTTTAGAGTCAAAGTTAGTTTCTAAAAAGTCAACCGAATTGATTACCGTAAAATTCAAGTTCAGTTCAATGTTTTAGGTTAAATTGAAGCTACAGAAAGTTTATAGGATTGAAATGAAACCTTTTTCATATTATAATTATAGTCTAAAACCTTCGAAAATTTCGAGTTTGATTTAGAGTTCATATGACCCGTCAGTACCTGTTTCAGTCTTTTTTTTTTTTTGTTGTTTTAATTAATTTCAACAACCACAAAAGATTTCTGTTAAAGTTATAAACACAAAAACGAGACTAATATGTTATGGTGATGATTGAATCGAACCTTGATTGATTTGGTTTGTGAGTGGGAAGAAGATGAATAACAGTAAACGGGTTATATTTAATTAGCTGTGTTATAAATCAGAAATAGAAGCAGCAGCGAGGTGGTTAAGGGTGTAGTCGGGTGAGCAAGAGGTCTCGGGTTCAAGCCCGGCGAATGGCAGTTATTTTCCTTTTTATTGAGCTATTTCACTAAGGTAGTTAATTTATTTATTATTATTATTATTAATTGTTATTATTATTGTTATATTATTAATTATGATCATTTTGCTATGTTATTATGATTTGTAATATTAAGAAATAGAATTATTATTATAAATACGATTAGTATTATTATTATTATAATTATTATTATTATTATTATTATTATTATTATTATTATTATTATTATTATTATTATTAGTTTCATTGATATAGGTATGATTATTATTAATATAATAAATATGATTATTATTATTATTATTATTATTATTATTATTATTATTATTATTATTATTATTATTATTATTATTATTATTGTTACTACGAAAATAATGCGAACTATTATTATTATCATTAATATTAGTATTGTAACAAGTTAGTATTACTAATACTAATATTACTATTATTATCATAAGTATCATTATTAGTATTATGACAAAAAGATATTTTTACATAAAAAAATAGATTACAATAATATTAATAATACATATCACTATATTTTTGTTAATATGATAGCAACAAAGCTATATGTAAAATGTAACAATTAATATATAAATATATGTTGTCATCATACATAAATCCTAATATAAATTTTTATTATTAATTTTTTTTATATAGATATTCATATATAACAAATTAAGTATCTTTAATACAATATTAATCAAATATATATTAATATAACTATATTAATATTTTTATATACAAAATGATTACATGTAACTAAATAATGAAGTATATATAAATTATTAATATAAAAATTATATCACTAATAATAATATATATATTTATTCGATTACGATTATATATATATATATTAATGAATATACAAATGATATAGGTTCGTGAATCTGAGACCAACCCTGCATAATTCAATGTCGTAATATGTATTTTTACTACAAAATACATTAGGTGAGTTATAGTCCCACTTTTAAAATCTAATATTTTGGGATGAGAATACATGCAGTTTTATAAATGTTTTATGAAATAGACACAAGTAAATGAAACTACATTATATGGGTGAATGATCGAAGCCGAATATGCCCCTTTTGCTTGGTAGCCTAAGAATTAGTAAACCGATCTACTAATTGACGCGAATCCTAAAGATATATCTATTGGGCCTAAAGAACCCCATCCAAAGTACCGGATGCTTTAGTACTTCGAATTCGTTTTTATCATGTCCGAAGGATTTTCCGAAATGATAGGGGATATTCTTATATGTATCTTGTTAATGTTGGTTACCAGGTGTTCAATCCATATGAATGATATTTTTGTCTCTATGCATGGGACATATATTTATGAGAACTGAAAAATGAAAATCTTGTGGTCTATTAAAATGATGAAAATGATTATTTATGTTAAACTAATGAACTCACCAACCTTTTGGTTGACACTTTAAAGCATGTTTATTCTCAGGTATGAAAGAAATCTTTCGCTGTGCATTTGCTCATCTTAGAGATATTACTTGGAGTCATTCATGACATATTTCAAAAGACGTTGCATTCGAGTCGTTGAGTTCATCAAGATTATTATTAAGTCAATTATAGTTAGATATATTATGAAATGGTATGCATGCCGTCAACTTTCGATGTAATGAAAGATTGTCTTTTCAAAAACGAATGCAATGTTTGTAAAATGTATCATATAGAGGTCAAGTACCTCGCGATGAAATTAACTGTTGTGAATCGTTTATAATCGATATGGACTTCGTCCGGAGGGATTAGGACGTGTCATGAAAGTTGGTATCAGAGCGGTGGTCTTAGCGAACCAGGTCTTGCATTAGTGTGTCTAACTGATAGTTGTTTAGATGCATTAATGAGTCTGGACTTCGACCGTGTCTGCATGTCAAAAGTTTTGCTTATCATTTCTAGTCGGAAATCATCTGCTTATCATCCTTAGGAAATTACCTGCTGATCATTCTTAGTCTAGACACATCTTACTGCAATGATTGCATGAATAGTGTATAGATAAATTCATATCTTAGCGTATCTGTTATTGTTACCTTTGCCTAACAGCTTCCGTAGATTCCTCCGTAACTTATGGGATTTTAGTATTATATATGCGTATGTAAATTATGTATTGCAGAGTACTAATCTACATCCTATAATCTATTTCTTATCGACAATTCTTCATCTGATCTTACGAGACGAATCCCTCAACCAGTTTGAATTCCTCAGATTCCGATAACTATTCCGATAGTTATTCCGACAGCTATTCCGACATGGATTTTCACTTGAGCTCTGAAAGCAATATAACCGGAATGAATCAACCATTTAGCCATCATCTATTCTGGATGAATTGAGGATGGGTTCATAGTCGACTTAATCCATGGAGACGCGAACAAGGCGATCCTTTCCATCAACCAAATTCACCTCTTGGCGAAGAACCTGAAGCACTTACCGGCGAACCAATCCGAAACACCATTTTCACCCTTACTTCCCGAATATCTCGCCACGATTATATTCTATCTAAAATTCTAAACCTTATTCATTCGTTTGTTCCAATTGACAATCATCCCGGTGTAATAGAAAAAGTCAACGAGCTTCGCACCCGAGTTGTAGCCTTGGAAAATATGGTGCAAAATTTACCAGCTTCAGCAACATCATCGGCACCAACAGTACCATCAGTAACAGCACCAGTACCATCAACAATCCATGCCTCAACATCTCATTCTATACCTCGAAGTATAATCCTCGTTCTACGTATCGTTCTACATCATTTATCTTCGTTCGATATGGCGATTATGTAATCTCTAATGTTTTAGAGATTATATATTCTTGTTCTAACGGTAAATCAAATGGGTTTAATATCATATTGACTCATTAAATCCATGATTACATCTGAAGAAAATATACATGTATATATATTTTCATAAAGATTGTAATTAAAATTCTTTCGTACAAAGTGTTATTGTGAAAATATTTTAACGGGTAGGTAATACCCGAGGAGTATTCAGATTTCACATTAATAAGTTACACTGTACATTCTTCGAAGCTGATTCAACAAGTCGTTTACTATCCCACTTACGTCCACCAATATACAAATCCGTTCACCACAGAATAACCATATTCATCCAATTTCATATTTGGATTTTGATTTATCAAAAATCAAGTGGCATAATGAAGGAAACATTTGACAAAATAAAATTTATTAGAAACAAACAAATTAACTATGAGAAATTTTGTTAAGAATCCACGCTAACTGTTTCTAGCTAATTGTTCCTAGCTAACTGATTACACTTTATTTATCGCAATTTAATTATCGCAATTTACATTCTCGCAATTTTATTTATCGTCATTTAATTTATGTATTTATTTACGCACTTTAAATATCGGGACACGTATACAAGGTTTTGACATATTATATCGACGCATATATATATTATTTGGAATAACCATAGACACTCTATATGCAATAATGATCGAGTTCTCTATACAGGGTTGAGGTTGATTCTATAATAATATATATACTTTGAGTTGTGATCGAGTCTGAGACATGTACACGGGTCACGATACGTATTAATTAATTCGAATATTATGTATTAAACTATATATGAATTATTGAATTGCTAACTGTGGACTATCAGCTGAGGACTACCAACATTGGACAATTAAAATGAATTAAAATATTGATTATAACATATGAAACTAAACATTTCTTCAAGTTTGCCACTTGATCTCATCTTAAACTTCATTTGTATCTTGACGATTACAATATGCGTTCAAACCTTTCATGATTCTTGAAAACACCTCAATTGAGTGGATAAACCAACCGCACTTCATTTACGGAAGAAAATATTGATGCATATAGTTATGCACCTGAAAAAACTCTCGGAAACTGAGTAAACGTTTAACACATATCAGTGCTAGCTCCTTGGCGTTATTATTACCAGAAATAACTTCACAATCTCTTTTCAAATTAGACAATTTTATCACAACTTCAACAAATCCATTTCGACTTTTCATCCGAATAAGCTCTATTATAACCTTGATATATAAGTTGCCTTTCACCATCGTTACCGGAGAACCATTTATATTTCACCACGGTAGCGGTAAACTTATCAGTAACTTCATTACTCATTGGCTTAAATCTCTCCGATAAATCATTATATTTATTCATTGAAACCCTATCATATACTCATCCGCATCTTGTAACAAGAATTGTCATACCAATTACCGGGAATCAGCAAATCTGTATTGAGAGTCTCGCAACGTTTCCACATCAATAGTTATATGTATCCATATAACATTTATCTCTTAGAACTATGATCTTTCATTATGAAATTCTGAAAAGCACCCAGTCTGCAAATTAATACTCTGAATTTTGAAAAGTTGAGTGAGGCAACAAAAACTGTAAACGACCTCAACTGCCAAAAGTTGATGATAAAGAATTGTATGCTGGCAAAGGTCAGAAAAAGTTTAAAACTGAAAAACTGATTGAGCAAACTACGAAGGAGTCTCTGAACAAATCACAAAGACTAAACTTGTACATTAAGAATCCTGATGATTCTATTTCTGATGAAATCTTTAGCGAATACCTTGCTTCTGACTCCAAACTCTTGCGGACAAATTTTCTCCACCATCCTTCGATATTAGAAATTCCAAGATATCATCGTATCTTTCATTATAAATATCCTCCATATTTATGAAGATATTTTCATAACTATTCTTATCTGAAATCATTAATCTCTTCGTACTATTAGTGTTACATCATATAAAAACTGTTAGTTTCTATATTCTGTAAACTATCGAGCTTAAAATATGAATGTCATTGAAGTAATGTTGGGAACTAATGCGTGAGTTAGTATAATATAATGACACTTGATCAACGTGATTATATTACAGTAAGTCATGCTGAGTTTCTAATGGAACGTGATGATTTACAGAACATACCGCCATCATGTGCCATTTACACGACTCTTACATTCTATCTAATCTCTAAACATATCAAGAAAATATTTTTCTTGATGATTCGGTCTTTTCTGAATATTCTAGTATATTGCCAAATCAAGATCATACCATTACGATTCCCTTTTTAGAACATTAAAAATGTTCATTCCGAAATTCATATCTGCGAATTCTGGACCATTACAAGCAGTGCTTAATCACAAGAAGAGGAAACGAAAGAATGAAAACTCTAAACTAGAAATTGAAGTATAAATCGCAGCAACTAGAAGAGAGCATTAATTGTGGATGACAATGATTATAGAAGACAGAAGCAGGGACATCGAAGTATAAGGGAAGATATAAAGCCCGATAACAACACATAAATTACAAATCGTGTATATCAATGTTTATAGCAACATAGAGACACGGGAGGATTAAAAGCACTATAACCCCAAGGGCGAAGTAGAAGTAAGCAGATTCCTCTGGTGGAAGTTGGAAAAGGAGAATGATGGTTGTGATAGTAAGGATAAGGACAAGGATCAGAACTGGATTTAGCATTTTCATAAACTTTTGAATTTGGGAATTAGGTATAGGAATGGTAAAAGTAATGGAATGGAAGAAGTTAATTTATAGTAAAATATCTGATAGAAAAATCAAGACAGATCTCCGCATTTAATTAGAGAATCTTAATTTTCTTATTTGCTTAAGAATCAAATCTTTTAGATTTAGAAGATTTTCTTTAAATCCCTTGAATTCCGGAATTCAACCCTGACTCTGTCAAAAGTTAAGATGAATCTTTACGTTCCTATTTCACTCTTTGGTGATAGCTTCATTCGTACTCTTCGAATAATCGAATTATTTTTATCCATATTACTCAATGATGATAAAACTCAATTTATCAACTCATATTCGTCATGAAAATATTTTTATTGTTAGCCATGACCACCTCACTCAAATTTCAGAACAAAATTTCTTTAACGGGTAGGTACTGTGATGACCCGGGAATTTTCGACCAAATTTAAACTTAATCTTATATGATTTCGACACGATAAGCAAAATCTGTAATATTGAGTCTCGAAAGTTTTGAAATCTATATTCATGTAATCAATTACCCTTTGACCATGCCTGACGATTCACGAACCATGGTGTGCAAATAAATAGATAATGTAAAAATAAGTGTATATATTAATTCGAATTAATATAATACAATATTATAAGATGAAGTGTGAATATAATGTAATATGCATAATAATTAAGTTGTTACTAAAATGAATTCTATACATAAGTAGTATTATATATATTGTGATATATATAAAATTTATAAAGATTAAAAATTCAATATATGTTATTTTATAATATATATTATATACATATAATTAGTAAATAAGATATAATTAGTAAACTGTAACATTATTATAGTAAATGTAATTACAAGTTGAAAATATATTAGCTACAATAAATTATTACTATTAATACTAATATCAATATCAGTATTATTAATATCATTGTTCTAAATATGAAACTAGAATACATGTAACTTGTTATATCTTTTATATCACTTGTATTATTAAATATTATTATCATTATTATTAAAGAATTACTAGTATTATTATAAATTAACATTATTATTAGGAACTAATACCTTTTATTATTATTAACATTTTTATTACTATTATTATCTTTAATTATTATTAAACTTATTAAAGTTATCATTGTTATTATTAATATCATTATATTATTATTATTATAAAATTTTTTTATGTATCATTAGTATTATCTTATAATCAATATTATAATTATTATTAATAACATAATTATTATTATTATTACTAAAAATTATTATTATTTAAAATTATCATTAACATGATTATTTCTATCATTATTATTAATGTTACTAGTATTAGTTTATTAATATTATTATTATAAATTATATCAAGGATATTAAAAATCTTATTATTATTTATATAATTATATTTAATAATTATTAATATTAATTATATATATTATCTATGTAAAGTCAAGGAAAATTGTACGATTCTGTTTCATGTAGTTTTCAATCTGTAGCATAATTTTGTTCTGTCCTTAACTTTGTTACACATCTCAATCGAACGTACACATTAGTTGAAATCCAGCTAATTGTTATAATTTTTTCTATTTATTTTGTTTACGACCAAAAATCCATGTCGCCTTAAACTACCATAAAGCTTGATCGGTTTCAATGATATACGAGACCATTCAAACTACTCTATCAACTAAATTCTCAAAAACCTTTCTACAACTTGCAATTCTGTCAAATTAAAAAAAAAAGAAAAAAAAAGAAAGAACATGGGTCGCTGCCCTGTTCTTACATCAAATTTCAATTCAAACGATTTCGTAATCAATTTTAAATTGTGTTAATACAGTGTTGTCATAAATCTTCCACTTAAACTTTCTGGAAAGTTTAAAGACTCAATTTTATCTAACGAGTTTCAATTTTGGAGTCAAAGTTAGTTTCTAAAAAGTCAACCGAATTGATTACCGTAAAATTCAAGTTCAGTTCAATGTTTTAGGTTAAATTGAAGCTACAGAAAGTTTATAGGATTGAAATGAAACCTTTTTCGTATTATAATTATAGTCTAAAACCTTCGAAAATTTCGAGTTTGATTTAGAGTTCATATGACCCGTCAGTACCTGTTTCAGTCTTTTTTTTTTCGTTGTTTTAATTAATTTCAACAACCACAAAAGATTTCTGTTAAAGTTATAAACAAAAAAACGAGACTAATATGTTATGGTGATGATTGAATCGAACCTTGATTGATTTGGTTTGTGAGTGGGAAGAAGATGAATAACAGTAAACTGGTTATATTTAATTAGCTGCGTTATAAATCAGAAATAGAAGCAGCATCGAGGTAGTTAAGGGTGTAGTCGGGTGAGCGAGAGGTCTCGGGTTCAAGCCCGGCGGATGGCAGTTATTTTCCTTTTTATTGAGCTATTTCACTAAGGTAGTTAATTTATTTATTATTATTATTATTATTAATTGTTATTATTATTGTTATATTATTAATTATGATCATTTTGCTATGTTATTATGATTTGTAATATTAAGAAATAGAATTATTATTATAAATACGATTATTATTATTATTATTATTATTATTATTATTATTATTATTATTATTCTTATTATTATTATTATTGTTACTACGAAAATAATGCGAACTATTATTATTATCATTAATATTAGTATTGTAACAAGTTAGTATTACTAATACTAATATTACTATTATTATCATAAGTATCATTATTAGTATTATGACAAAAAGATATTTTTACATAAAAAAAATTAGATTACAATAATATTAATAATACATATCACTATATTTTTGTTAAAATGATAGCAACTAAGCTATATGTAAAATGTAACAATTAATATATAAATATATGTTGTCATCATACATAAATCCTTATATAAATTTTTATTATTAATTTTTTTTATATAGATATTCATATATAACAAATTAAGTATCTTTAATACAATATTAATCAAATATATATTAATATAACTATATTAATATTTTTATATACAAAATGATTACATGTAACTAAATAATGAAGTATATATAAATTATTAATATAAAAATTATATCACTAATAATAATATATATATTTATTCGATTACGATTATATATATATATATATATATATATATTAATGAATATACAAATGATATAGGTTCGTGAATCCGAGGCCAACCCTGCATAATTCAATGTCGTAATATGTATTTTTACTACAAAATACATTAGGTGAGTTATAGTCCCACTTTTAAAATCTAATATTTTGGGATGAGAATACATGCAGTTTTATAAATGTTTTACGAAATAGACACAAGTAAATGAAACTACATTATATGGGTGAATGATCGAAGCCGAATATGCCCCTTTTGCTTGGTAGCCTAAGAATTAGTAAACCGATCTACTAATTGACGTGAATCCTAAAGATAGATCTATTGGGCCTAACGAACCCCATCCAAAGTACCGGATGCTTTAGTACTTCGAATTCGTTTTTATCATGTCCGAAGGATTTCCCGGAATTATAGGGGATATTCTTATATGCATCTTGTTAATGTCGGTTACCAGGTGTTCAATCCATATGAATGATATTTTTGTCTCTATGCATGGGACATATATTTATGAGAACTGAAAAATAAAAATCTTGTGGTCTATTAAAATGATGAAAATGATTATTTATGTTAAACTAATGAACTCACCAACCTTTTGGTTGACACTTTAAAGCATGTTTATTCTCAGGTATGAAATAAATCTTCCGCTGTGCATTTGCTCATCTTAGAGATATTACTTAGAGTCATTCATGACATATTTCAAAAGACGTTGCATTCGAGTCGTTGAGTTCATCAAGATTATTATTAAGTCAATTATAGTTAGATATATTATGAAATGGTATGCATGCCGTCAACTTTCGATGTAATGAATGATTGCCTTTTCAAAAACGAATGCAATGTTTGTAAAATGTATCATATAGAGGTCAAGTACCTCGCGATGAAATCAACTATTGTGAATCGTTTATAATCGATATGGACTTCGTCCGGATGGATTAGGACGGGTCATGAAATGATGGGGATATTCTATATGCATCTTGTTAAGGTCGGTTACCAGGTGTTCAACATATGAATGATTTTTATCTCTATGCAGTTTGCGAAATGCCTGATATGAGATGTGTTATAAAAATGAAATCTTGTGGTCTATTATTATGATTTGATAATATATAGGTTAAACCTATAACTCACCAACAATTTTGTTGACGTTTTAAGCATGTTTATTCTCAGGTGATTATTAAGAGCTTCCGTTGTTGCATACTAAATTAAGGACAAGATTTGGAGTCCATGCTTGTATAATATTGTTTAAAAACTGCATTCGAATACTTATGTTGATGTGTAATATTATTGTAAACCATTATGTAATGGTCGTGTGAAAAATGCTATATTTTATATTATCATTATTTGATAATCGTCGTAATATTTTAAAGGTTATGGTTTGTTCTAAAATCGAATGCAGTCTTTGAAAAACGTCTCATATAGAGGTCAAAACCTCGCAACGAAATCAATTAATATGGAACGTTTATAATCAATATGAACGGGACATTTCATATATATATATATATATATATATATATATATATATATATATATATATATATATATATATATATATCATACAACTATATCTACTATAATATTCTATATATCATTTCTTCTTTCCATCTTAATAAAAATCGTGAATACAACATTAGTAATATGGTATAATCTTTTGTATAATTGATATGGGAAAATAGAATGGAGATGACATATTTATAGGCTAAAAAAAATAACTTACGTTACTTAGAAGATGAAAGGTTTATATATTTATTAATTACAGTATTAATTACTTGAAATTTATTTATGACATTTGTATTGAATATGTTTTTTTTTTTTTTTTTACTTTTTCACTATAATAAGTTTTAACCTTTTTTACCATCTATTAAATTGCATGGGTAAATTTTATTGAGTTAAACGTATTTAATACATCATACTTATGATTCTAGAACTCAATTACTATAGATATATAGATATAGATAGATTATACATAATACATATGTTTTTTTTTAATTATGAGTATATGATTATATATATTATGCTAGTTAAGTGTATTTCATAAACACTCACTAGACTTTAAGTTGTGAAATTAAATGTACGTATTAGTGTTTGAGTGGATGTATGAATGATCTTGAATGCATAAAACCCTGAAGAAAAATCTAGGATTCGAAATAACAATTTTCTTATAATGCTGGTAATTCTATTAGTAGATTAGAAAATCTAATTGAAAAAATTGGGGTCGTCACAACAGTATCCACCACTAGAAAAGTACGACCCCACAACTCCCTTACCTCATCAACAAGCCCAGAAACCACCAAAGAACCCATAAACCACCAAAGGGTATGGTGGAGATCTACGAACATTCGTTCATCCATGGGAATTTTTGGGTACCTCCTACAGATTTCGTTTTGGGCATCCTGAGCCATTTCAAAATTGGGTTAGATCAGCAGCACCCCTATGCCATAGGCAAGGTAGTCCTTTTCGAGATGTCGTGCAATGCGATAGGCCGTCTACAACTGGAGTATGTGTGTTGTCACTTATACACGCTAACACCACATCACAATTCTTGGTTCTCGTTCATATCTCGTCAAAACTTCACACCAAACGCCCAAAAGTTATGTCGGTAAGTGGATAGAAACATTTTTCTACATCAAGCAATCTGTGGTACCCATAGGCTTTAAGCACACAGTTGTCTGACACGATAAAATGGAGAACAATATCAACGCAACGAAGTCACTTGATGACGATGCAACGAAAACTCTCGCTTTACATTGTGATGCAAATTTGGTGCAAAAACCATACGACAATGTAGTGTTGAGATTGGGAATAATATCTTCACACTGGCCATGGAAGGACAAAAGACCAGCAATCCTTGCTCTCAACGAAAAGGGTAGGACAGACACACAGACCGCACTATTGCGTTTAGTTACATGTTCCTATTGAAACCATATTTTTGCTTATATCTTGCAGAAATGAAGCTAAAGAGTTTGCTCAAGTGTCACGATCCGACTGTTATCACCTTTGCAAAACTGAAGATTGATGAACCCCTAGAACAAGAAGTTAAAGACCCCATTTGTGAAAACGGCGTTGATGCACACCTCAGTGCCGGAGCAACTATGATCCAACCACAAAAAAGAAAGAAAGAATTACCAGCAAAAAATTAACCCGGGAAGAAAAAGAAACCGCAAAACAACACACAAATATCAACAACAACCTTTATCGAAAAAAGTGCCAATTCATCTTATCTCTCCCACCACCAGGTATATTCTGAGCAATAAGAGCAACACAATTATGTACTTGTGCCTGACTGACATAAGTTTGATTGCAGAAAATCCCCCACTAGAAAATGACGATACGCAATCTTCCAAGACGTGCACACCAACCAGACTTAAACAATCAACTTAGATCCTAAAGAAACTCCAAGGCAAAACTCCCTACGACTTGATATGACGTCGTTTGCCTGTAGCCGCCGCAAATCAACAATATACTTTCTTACAACAACTCATGTCATCCGGTTTTCAGCAGTAATAATTACATAATTTAAACTTTGAAATTCACTTACAACAATAATTACATAATTAGTGAACTTGACATGGTTAAAAAATAACTCTTGTTAATGGTTAAATTTATTTAATGTGTAGTGCATAATAGCTTTCTAAAAAAATGTGTATATTGTATATATAATTGCTTGCCCGGTTTGCTGTGTGGGATAGAATCTATTAATCATATCTTGTTTTTGTGTGAAGTGGCTCATTAAATATGGAATCGGGTTAGCATTCGCATTCCAATCATAAATTCATGGACATTAATTTTCCTCATCTTGGTTCGTGAAATGAATGAATTGCATGAATTTATGATTGGAATGCGCACTCTTCGAGATTCAAAGTTGAAGCTCTTCATGATTATTGTTGTGTCTACATGGATGCTTTTAAAATTCAGGAGCTGTGAAGTATTTCAATCCCATCGATTAAGAAATTTTTAATTTTCGATGTTAATTTTAATGTTTATTTCTTTTTCTTTTTTTGAAAGGCAAGAAGTTTTATAAAAATAAAAAGAACACGAAACAAACTAACAAGGAGCTAGGCAAGACACGAGGCTACAAGCGACCGCACCAAAAAAATTCATAGACACGAGGCTACAAGCGACCGCACCAAAGAAACTCACAAACAACTAACAACACTAATCTATAGGAAACACACAATCACGAGGATGATAAAAGAACACGACATGACAGCTAATTAGACTATGATTCCGAATCTGATGACGCACAGGAAGAGCAACCTGAGCAGCAATCAATACCCTCTTCCGAGTCTTTCATCACGTTCTCGATAAGATATCTATCTTGCCATCGAAATTTATCCCGAAGTCGATTGCGTTTCATATTTCTCCTATCCCACACTTGTTTAATGAAATGACTTTTAATCAAAGGAAGAGCTTTTTTCCCCTTAACACGAAAACGAGCTACCGCGGTATATGTTAAACAAGGGGACACGTCATGTAAATCATAGCAATCTCTTCCGATTGGGCTAGGGTCACCCACATCACGTTCGTTTGAACCCAGGCCCATCCCATTTGGAGCTTGTTTGACCATTTCAGAATTTTGGTCTGGCCCAATGGAGAGCTCCGGCCCAGATTGGTTTAGAAATTGAAAACTGTTTTTCTCGAGACCCGCACATCCCACATTGGAAGCCACATCAGAGTACCCATCATTCGACAACAGATCGACATCAGACTTGAGATCCGGAGTAGATATCGTTGATGAAGGGTCATCTGGCGACGGACCCACGTTTTCATAACATTCCTCCGGCAACAGATCGTCGTCAATCTTGGAATCCGGATTGGATGACGTTTTCATAATGTTTATTTCTTTTAAATTATATATAGAGGTAAATCTATGTTTGTGAGCTTCTTGGCCAATTAATTCGTTGTAATTGATTGGTTTTCATTTTATATCAGTTTGCTAGAGAAGTGTTTTAAATAAATTTGGTGTTACAACACCTCAAGTATATAATTAATTGTACATATTTTGTAAATTTGTTTCTTGAATAGTGTTTCTATGAAATTTAATTTTGCTAGTTTTCAGATTTAATCAAAATTGAACAAAGATAAAATCAAATGACCAAACCATTAAATGATAAGGTAAATCGATTCGAACTCGAAGACACCTAATTGAGACTGAAATCACTAATATAAGGCGACTTGTATGTATGCACGCAGCCCAACCTAACCTAATCCTTATGGGCCTCTTCCATATCATAAATTCTTTCAAACCTGTCAAAATTATTTCACAAAATTTTAGAATGATGAAACATATATGGACTAAAATTAATTCTCTCTTAAAAATGTCATCTACTTTGCTTGAATCACCAATATTATCGTTGAACCTTTTAATTTACACATATCAAAACCTTGCACAATAGCAATCTCTACAAATTGATGTACATGATTCATGCATTTTGCTTACTTTTTTCTAATAAATGATTGAACTTTTGGTATCCGTAGTCCATTTTCGTTGTCCATTTTAAAGTCGAAAATGGACCTTGAAATTGATCAAAGTGGGGTGTCGTTCGGTTTTCATTTCAGTGTCCATTTCAGGGTCGAATATGACGTATACCAATAATAAAATTGAATAATGTAAAAAGAAAAAAAAAACACAAACTCACCGTCGAGGTAGCGACGGTGGTCACGAAGTCGGGGCGATTCCCTTTAGTTCTGTGTCTAGTTCTGCGTCGGTAATGGACGGTGCGAAAGAAGCCAAACACCGAGAGCTCTAATATCCTAATAGGTTGATGTCACATAGAGGTAACTAGCAACAATAAATATGAGGCATGACAATGGTGGAAATTGACGTAAATACCCTTAAAAAGTTGAGAAATGACAAATGAATCCAATGGAAATAGTGATCATAGGGTGGTAGTAGTAAGTTTGTGTATTCTTTTTTCCTAATAAACGATTGAACTTTTGGGTTCGTCAGAGCATAAGGTGTCTGTAGTCCATTTTAAAGTCGAAAATGGACCTTGAAATTGATCAAAGTGGGGTGTCGTTCGGTTTTCATTTCAGTGTCCATTTCAGAGTCGAATATGACGTGTACCAATAATAAAATTGAATAATGTAAAAAGAAAGAAAAAACACAAACTCACCGTCGAGGTAGCGACGGTGGTCACGAAGTCGGGGCGATTCCCTTTAGTTCTTAGTTCTGCGTCGGTAACGGACGGTGCGAAAGAAGCCAAACACCGAGAGCTCTAATATCCTAATAGGTTGATGTCACATAGATGTAACTAGCAACAATGGATTTGAGGCATGACAATGGTGGAAATTGACGTAAATACCCTTAAAAGTTGAGGAATGGCAAATGAATCCAATGAAAATAGTGATCATAGGGTCGTAGTAGTAAGTTTGTGTATTAGTATATAGAGATAATGATTCAAATATTAAAAAATAACCAAAAAATGATGTTGGAGTAAGAAATAGACACATGTAATAGATAAAAGTTATTAATGGTAGTAGGTGGGTTGGGTATTTACATGATGATATGGGCTGGAACCTGGAACTTTTGGGTGTCATTTTATAAGTTTTTTTTTTTACAAATATTATCATCAAAATCATTATTATCAGTATTACTATTACTATACTATGCTTTTCTGTCCTCCTTCTCCACTATATATATCCTTCCTAGCATAACTGTGTGTATATATTAATTAACTATAATAATATATAAAAGAAAAAGAATAGAAGATTAGTTATTTAGGTGTTGGTTTGAGTCCAGGGGCAGGGGTGTATAGTATTGATAATAAGATGAAAGTTAAAGAAGTTGTTGATAGGAGAGTGAAAGTTGCAGAGTTAATATTGAGGAGTTTAATTTGTGGTTTGAGTCTGGTTGCAGCTCTTCTTGTGGCTACTGATACTCAAGTTCAAGAAATCTTTACAATTCAGAAGAAAGCCAAATTCACAGATATGAAAGCTTTTGTGTATGTAATTAATCATTCACTTTATCTTTTTATTAATTAATCCTCTTGTTCTGATTGATCAGTCTAATTTAATTAAAGAAAATGCAGGTTTTTGGTGGTAGCTAATGGGATAGCTGCAGCTTATTCACTGGTACAGGTATTGAGGTGTGTAGTGAGTATGGTTAGAGGAAATTTTCTCTTCAACAAACCATTGACATGGCTTATTTTCTCTGGTGATCAGGTATACTTTGTTTTTTTATATAATCTCTGGATAGAAATAAGATTAAGAAAATAAAAAAAATTACATTATTAGTGAGTCAGTTCATCACAGGAGCCAATAGAACAGATTTCTTGTATGATGTTGACGAAAGTAAAATCTATCTCCAACTTATTTTTGATGTTAGTCATCTCCGTATTTGAAGTTCTATTCCATGTGCCAAACACCTAACTCTGTTATGTATTCATTGTCATCATTTATTGTAAAATTTATGTTTTCTCTTCTTTGATATCAGCTTGTCCACATGTCACTTTACCCTTTGAGTCTTTGACCAAGGATTCATCTTAAATGCAAAATTCAGACAGTATTTTTTTTGTATTATAGTACAACTCAATTATACTATGTATATATACATCTACATATGCATAGACACATTAACTAGTAGTAATATACATTCTTATCTTTTTTTTTTTTTGTAAAGGCAAGGACCCTAAAAGACTGAACATTGAACTTATCACAATATTCATTCAGTTACCACCTACACTCACATGCAAGTGTCTAAATCACTAAGTGTTGAAGTACAAGCTATGAACATTGATAAACTCACATAAACCAATTCATAAACCTATATAATTGAATTAAGTAAATAGATAATCACAACAATGGATCTATCGGAAGAACACAATTAATCAAGCATAATAACCTCAATAATCAAAATATAGAAAAATGCCAAATCATGTCTTGTATTAAAATGAACACACACAAAAATTAGCCAATCATAATTAAAGATGAAACAATCAAGCAATTAAAAGTAATAAAATTCATAGTGATCTCACAAAAACTAATGAAAGTTAAATTACCAATAATGCCAGATGATCCAATCTTCAGTCTTGATGATAAGTTCTTGAAAAGCAATTGAAAAAGTCGTAACCTTTGGTCTTGAATCCGTATATGTTTAACTGGCAAAAATCCCCCACTATTTATAGATTTTCCGTAACTTGTAGCCTAAGTCAGGGGTCGATGCGCCGCATCCTTTAGGCGGTTAGGAGGGATGCGCTGTATCTGTTGAAGATGCGCTGCATCTTAGATCATCTGTCTTAAAGTTGATCTCTGTACGTGTATGGATGTGTCACATCTTATAGGAATGCGCCGCATCTCGCTCTGATCTTCATAATTTCTTTCGTCTGAACACTTTTGAGCTGAAATCTTTGATGATGATAACCATAATGCTTTCTTTTAACGTTCTTTGCTCGAAAACGACTTCTTGCACAAATAAATATGTCTTCAAATTCCTTGTGAAATGAAACAAATTAGGAACCGGTAATGTGAAAATTTTGTTATAAAAAGCACGTTATCAATCCGTTTTATTGTTAAATCTGCAGCTTATAGCTTACATTGTTGTGGCCGCGATCGGAGCTGCAGCTCAATCGGCCGTATTTTCCAAAGTTGGAGAACCAGAACTTCAATGGATGAAGGTATGTGATATGTATGAAAAATTCTGCAATCAAGTTGGAAAAGGAATAGCGACTTCATTGATTGCTTGTGCTAGCATGGTCATTGTCTCCAGTATATCCGCTTTTAGTCTCTTTCGTTTGTATGGCGGAAATAAAGGAAGCAAGACAAGTACCCAATGGTGAAACTGGTGTCAACAAAATGAGTGTTTTCTTTTGGCTTTTAGGTGCTCTGTTCTTTTTAGTTATGACCATATTAGTTTTCCTTACACTTCAAGGTATGTCATGTCAATGTTTGTATGTTTTTATATTTTGGTTTGAAAGTACTAATAGATAGAGGGATCTTTCTGTTTCCATTGTTTTTGTTGAGCCTATGTAAACAATATGTTATGAGGTTATACTGCAATTGTATTGCTTTTGCGATGAAAGTAAGTAGTGCTTAGAGTGGTTAGTTGGTCACTATGCTAAAAAAAAAAACTTAAGTTTTAGATGCCACTTCAGCACCAAATCACCCAGAACTCACTCATTGATACTTAATCCAATATCGCTCCCTATTATAACTTATTTATTATCAATAGACCACATAGTTTATAGGTACAGAAAACAAAAAGCAAATAAAAAATGAGAACGGCCTCATGGAGAGAATGAGACCATCATATATGTTAGGGCTTAAGGGTGTTCACAACAGGATATTGAAAAGTTCGACAAGTTGTACATATCTACAAATTTCGGATATCCGATTTTTTGGATCATTCAGGTTATGGATTCGGATTCTGATATCTGAACACCCCTACATACCACCACAAGAACTTTAAGGTGCTTATGGTAACATTTGAGAACTTAATGAGAAAATGTAAGAACATCTTACCACACAAAAGTGATCATTTTTGGTCAAAGGTTACCTATGGAATCTGCTGGCCGAAACTCTCAAATGTACAAGTGTGGAGAATAATGAAAAACCATGCCCTTTTGATTGCAACCAATATATCATTTTCCAGTTTACAATATGTAACAAGATTTACAACCCCATACGACAGCAGTTCATTTAATTAAGGGATAATATATTAAGAGTAAATAGGTCACTCAAGTTTATCGTTTAATGTTTGTAGGTCCAACCATATTAAAAATGATTTTGCATGTCACACAAGTTTATCTTTTCTTATTTATCTTATTTATAGGTCACACATTTAAAATGTGATTTAAGTTCATGTGTCGTTTCATACATAACAAATCTAAAATCTCAATAAAAAAAATCAAGTAATAACACAAATAAGTGAAATAACCAAGTTTTTCTTATATAACGATTAGTTGTTACCAAATACAAAAGTATTTGCGTTTTTTATAATCTTTTCAAAGAGTTTTTAGTCGGATTTGGTATATATATGTAACAATTTACGAACTTAGATATCCTACAAAATCATTTTCAAATAAGAGTGGCCGACAAACACGTAAATGTAAACTTGAGTGAGCTACAAAATCATTTTTAAATATGAGTGGCCTAGAACACAAAACAATATTCGTCTCCCGATATGTGATCCCTAACATTAAAAACAAAAAGCTTTTATTTTATAGTATTATGATGGAACATGACAGACACTCATAAAGAGTGACTGATTTTTACAATTTGAGACGAACATTGATCTCAAATTCCATAAACAAAAGGAAAAAAGAAAAAAAAAGAAGCTTGATTACACTGGAAACTCGTTCTCGAATAGGTCTAGTAGTGAATATGGTTGCCATATGTGTATTTGTTTTCACCTGATCTGCAACCGAAACTATTGCCCAAGTAGCCATGTTTTTTGTCTGTTGAACCTTCTGATAGCTTTTCACCATTAAATCCAAAGTCAATCTCACGAGACCTTGCATTATTGTATGGTGGAGAATGGTATTCCATGGCTTCAAACTCCTACATAATGATTCATTCAAGTTGTCTGTTTTGAGAGCATGAATAAAAAAAAAAAAAAAAAATAGAATGATAGGTCTTCATCTGAAAAACTGGTTTAAGTTGCTTACCTTAGACTTAGACTTGATATAAGGTGTTAAACAAGGATTTAAATCGTTTAAGAACATGTCATCTGGGCTTCCAGGAGTTGATCGATCCCCCGAGCTGAAATCCTGAAATGCCTAAACTTCAATCATTTGAAACATGTTATGTAATATTTATATAATCGCTCTGTAACACGCTTACCAGAGAATTTGTTGCCTCTTCTTGCTCATATGTTGGTGTCCTTTGAGAAGACTTCACAAGATTATCATAGGATCCCATGACTGAATACTTGTCGGCTTTCACCTGTCACAACACAGTTAACATAGACATGTTGATCCTTCTAAAATATATTTTCATACCAATTGAAGTTCTGATTGCAAAGTGCTAACTCCAGATTTATATTTGCGACGCCATTAACCGGATAATACTGGTTCTTTATTGGCCAAAAGAACAATATTCAAATGCATTTAAGATAATTTCATGGATGGAACTACAAAGTTCTCCCCAAAAAAGCTTTAATAAAAATTGTTTTTAGTGTAACTTTAGCAAAATTATTGTCAGCATGGGTTTTAAGAGGTGAAAATGAGATTATGATTTAGGTAGTTACCTCTGCAAGATCCTCTGCAAGGCACTGAAGTTGGTCAGTAAGAGAAGTAACCTGCCTCTGTAAGGTAGGGATGATTTGTTTTGCCTCTTTTAGTTCATAATTCTGTTTTTCTAAAAGCCCTTGGGATTGTGTACTCATAACATCTGGGAACAAAATCGCACTCTTCAATTCCTTTATTTCTTCCCTTTGTTTCAAGCACAAATCTTTCAGCTTATCAATCTGCAACAAGTGATAATAATTGTGACTTTATAATAATATGATTCACATACTACCTTTTATTGTGTATTAAAACAACTTTGTAACAACTTTATAAGCTTAAAGATAACATCGATGATTTGGATTATGAGATAACATCGATGATTTGGATTATGGGGAAGCTATTCAAAATTTATTCTTGGGAGGTTTAGAAGACAAGATAGGTGGTTCAACGGAAGCGGTTAAAAAAGGCGGATCATTGGCAAACGGGAATGGTAAATGTCCAAGGAGGTGTTCGCGGCTTTTGACAAGTTGATGACGAGTATGGCCGGGGAGAGCGAACCGGTTAATGTTTCTCTTATTAATCCTCGAGAAATCCCTAGTACGTCGCTAAATAATAAAAATCAACAAAAGAGGAAGAAAAAATTGGTTCAAGGCACAGACATGGAAGAATTCGGAGTTTTCATCAAAGACATTTGAGTTCGTGATCTCGGTATCGTGTTTACTAGTGTCTTTTTTGGCTTTGACATTGATGTCATTGTTAGGATTGTGGTATGCTTGTTTCATATCCGGTTTGTAGTTTATTCCATTTCATTTCGGTTTTTGTCTAGGTTTGGTCAAGATGAGGCTTGGTATAGAAAGTACGTATGTTTGCCACTTTCTAGGTACGAGCCTCATCGAAGTTCTCTCTCGTTGTACCCTTTGTTAAAGATGTTTTCTATTCGAAAACGTTTTCCGTATTTATAAAAGTTATCATTTTGTCGCCAAAAAAAAAATAAAAGCAAAGAAATAGACGTAATAGGATGTATCGTATTCGTAATTACTTAACCAAACCTTGTTAGAGTAAATGGTCCAGTGATTCCATTATTTTTTACTAAATAACGAACAAAAAATGGCCATAGTTCCCAATTCTTGATTACATCCTCCATAATTTGTAACAAATTAAATAAGAGACATCAACTACTGATGATTGACACATTTGTAGAAGTTCATCATTAATAGAGTATGGTGCTTTAACAATACAAATGCTGAAGTACCAAAGCATCTGATTAGCACCATAACAATACAGGTGACTCTTATATTAGCATAGACAATAGCTAGAAAAACTAGTAAAGTAATTAAATCACAATTAGCCACGAGATTTCAAATATAATTGTGGCACCTCAACTCAGCCATGAGAATTCGAATATTCTCATATTAAACCTAAAACCAAGCAAACAAACAAGCATATATACTACTAAGTCAGACAATGGGCTCAAATAACAAACAAACATGAAAATACATTTGTATTGATTTCGGATGATACATAAGTACATAACTAACAACTAACACGGAGAATGGGCACAAATAACACTTTATAGATGAAACACAAGCATTAATGAAAAAAAATATGAAAAAGGAAGATTGAAGTACCTCGGCGTTTTTGTTATAAAGCATCAACTTAAGATCGGTAATCTCAATCTGCTGTTCCTTATTCTGACATAACAGCTCCCTTTCACTTCTCAGTACCATCCCCAAACTTCGAGTATTCGCATTGACTTCAGTTAACAATAATTTATCCTTCTTATTCTTATTCTCAATGCTGTTTTTCCCTTTACTACTACTATTACCCCCAAATAATAGCTTGTTATGTAATAAACCCCCAAAACCATTACCATTTGTTCTTGTTGTACGGCTGCTAGTCTTATTTTTTAAATCATCAACAATTGTATCTGTAGCTATAACGAGGTCCACCGATGGTTTTGGCTTCTTCTTCTCCATGATAAACTTTTTAATCAAACCACTCAAATTACCTTGATTGTTTTTGGTAGGTTTGGATTTAGAAACAATTGCAGCAGGTGACGGAGATTGCCGGCGATTTGTTGTTTGATTGATGCTGATTATTGAGGATGGATCTGAACATCGATTGTTATTGTAACGATCACCTGATGATGATGATGTTGATGCTGATCTACTATTACTGATACTTGTCTTCTTAATGGTAAACGATGACATGATGACTTTTATTCTTCTTACAGTAGTAAAATTTTGTGTGTGTTTGTGTGTGTGTGTGTGTTTAACGTTCCAGAAACTGAAAACTGGAATAAAGTAATGGAGTAGAGTAATTGAATTAAGGGAAAATGATGATGAAGATGAAGATGATGAAAGGAATTTTGAAAAACTGGATGAAGAGATTTTGGGGGCGGTGTCTGTCTTAATTCAAAATTATTTAATTTAACACGGGAGGCGCGGGATTTATCCCTTACTCATCTCCAGTTTGAAATCAGTTTATTTATTTATTTATTAATTTATTTGTTCATTCATTCAAACTACTATTGTTATTTTATTTTAATTTAATATATTTAATTAATATTTAATATTTATATATTTATATTTATTTATTATATATTTATATTTAATATTTAATACTTATTTTTAATATATATATATATATATATATATATATATATATATATATATATATATATATATATATATATATATATATGGGCATGATCAATGGGGAAGTAACCAATCGGGGGGAAGCGGGGGGAAGCAAAATTTTTCTTTTTTTTTTGATTTTTTTTGAATTTTTTTTTTCGGCATCAAGATCACACGAAAATATGAACATTTAGAAGAGACACTTCGTGATGAATGTTATTATTTAGGCGGGAAAACGATCGACAAAAATAACATTCAAGATAATATTGTTCGTGAAGAATATGAACATTTTTTTTTCATGTTTTGTGAAGTAAAATTTAGCCCGATTTAGAGTTTAGGGTTTAGGGTTTGGTGTTTTGGGTTTATTCCATAAACCCTAAACCCTAAACCTTAAACCGTTCGTGTTAAAAACTCAATCTAAATCTTAAATCTAAACTCTAAATCTAAACCCTAAACCCTAAATTTCTAAACCCTAATATCTAAACACTATAAACCCTAATATCTAAACCTTAATATCTAAACCCCAATAGCTAAAACCTCAAAATATGCTCGAAAAACACGATAATTGTTATATATTACTTCTTCGAGCGTTTTTCCGCCAAAATAAAAACATTTATCACAAAGTGTCTCTACTAAATGTTCATATTTTCATCTCATCTATAATGTTCGTGAACAAAGTTTTTTCAAAAAACGAAAAAAAAAAAAAAAATTTTTGCTTCCCCCCGCTTCCCCCCGAATGGTTACTTCCCTCTTGATCCTACCACTATATATATATATATATATATATATATATATATATATATATATATATATATATATATATATATATATATATATATATATATATTATACTCCGTATAAAATAAGGTTTTACTATGCTTACGTGACACAACTACATTAATATAAAGAATTGATTCAAACAATTAAATGCTTAGGTGTCAAAATTTTAGAATTATTTTAAAGAAATAATATCTCTATTTAAATAGTTAGATAATGACATATTTTTGATAGTGCTCCAAATGAACATATATTTAGGCGCAATATCCTTTCAATATGTAAAGTTTTCAATTGCAATTGTTCTATTTCCAAGTAATATTCGTTTAAATAAATAAGTGCGAAGACAAAAGAAGAAAACGACGATTTGAAGAAGCAAATGACCAAAAAACTCAAAAGTACAAGATACAATCAAGTGGATCAATTTATTAATGAAGAACGTCTAAATATTGATAAGAGTGCAAGTCGCGGAACGTAAAGTACAAGATATTAAATCATACGAAAAGACGTTCGAAAATTCGGAACTGAGACATAAACCGAGCATCAACGTGCTAGACAACGCACCTAAAATTACAAGTCTACTATGTACAAAAATATAATATAATATATATATAATTATATAAAATTATATATATTATATTATATATTATAATAACTCAGCAGCCCATGTTTTGAAAAGAAAAATATCTTGTCCAAGGCGGCCATGCAATCGCATGGCTAGGAAGACCAAATCTCATGCGATCATATGGGATACTGTAGCTGACCAAGTCCTATAAAAGGCAACGTTTTCTGCGAATGATACACACCTTCACATTCTTCTTTCTTTCTTTCTGTAAACTATATTTATATTTATTATTTATAATATTAAGTTTAAGTTAAGATTAATAATAATTGGGTTATTGTAAGAAATGTTTTACGGGTTTTAAAGTCGAAACTCTGTCCGTGTAACGCTACGCGATAAATAATCACTGTAAGCTATGTACTTCCTTTTTAAATTAATGTCTCGTAACTAAGTTATTATTATGCTTATTTAAGTCGAAGTAATCGTGATGTTGGACTAAATATCAAGACGGGGTTATTGGATTTTGTACCATAATTAGGGTTTGGACAAAAGACCGACACTTGTGAACATTGGACTATTGACTATTAATAGGTGTGGGGGGGGGGTATTGTCTAATTGAATGACAACTCATTGGAACCTGTCGAACCTATCTTCAAATTAGTTAATCTAATAATTATTAAAATGATTACGAATGTCCTATTTAATGACGTTTATACGACATCGTTTACAATCATTTAATTAATCAATTGTATTGGATATTTGGTTATTCATTATGACCAAGTGAATAAATTAATGTATCATGGACTAATTAAAACAGGGGTGGATTACATACAAGGATAATTGGTGTAATTATTAACAAAGTATTAAAACCTTGGATTACTGTGATGACCCATAAAATTTCGCATTATTAAATTAATTGCAGGATAAAATGTTTCCGACACGATAAGCGAACCTATTATGTTGAGTCTTAAAAATTTTTGAACTAGTTTACACATTCATTTACCCATTGACCTTTCCCGACGATTCACGAACAACAATTTAAGAATATTATATGTATATGAATATATGTTAGATATTTTCACGACATATATTATTAAAATGCATTTTTTTTACTTATTATTATTTATGTTTCTTCGCATGAGGGTAGGATTTGTTTTAAAAAGTTTAAGTTCCTACTACTGAAGAACAACAATGTTTTTTTTTAACTAATGTAATGGGCCTCTACATTAGTTGTTTCTTTATATTAATTTAATTATTCGTAATGTTCATTTTCACCTACTTCTCAAAATATAGTCAGCTTTTCCCTTTGTACTCACACTAAATGTAGTGACCCAAATTTTTCCATGATTATATATTAAATGAAAACTATATTTGCATGATTAAATGTTTCCAGCATGTTAAGCAATCAAACTTGTTAAGACTTGATTATTTGAAATGAGTTTCATGTAGACAATTGACCACCCAAGTTGACCGGCGATTCACGAACGTTAAAACTTGTAAAAACTATATGTTGATATATATATGGACATATATGTAACGATTATCGTTGTAACGACATTTTAAAGTATATATATCATATCAAGATATATTCATTGTTGGTGATTTGTGTCACCAATATGATTTAATTGTAATGGGATTAAATTGTTAACCAAAATAACCTTGTTAAATATCGAACAAGTTTGGGGAAAGTGTGGAGTGCACAATTGTTTGAACTTATCTTGATTATGACGGGGGTTCTAGCATGCTTGCACTAGTCTCTTCATAATTAAGTTAATTAATCTAAGTTTATCATTAAGGAGTTACTAGCATAAAAGTGGGATCCTAATTAATCCATTAAGAGAAGTAGAGTGGGCTTCCAAGTCCATGTCCATTAACAAAGCCCATGTGTAAGTAAGTAACAAATAAATAAACAAAGCTCAAGTAATTAACTACTTGCATTAGTTAATTAAAAATGATTAATAATAATTAATCATGAACGTAAATAATATTCGAAATATTATTCGTGTAAAGTACGTGTGTCACAAAGACGAGTCGGGACATGTAAAGTCAATTACGATAACAAGTAAATGTATAAAAAATACATTTATTAAAACACAAGTATTAATAATAAATATTAATAAATAAAGTCGGAAAATCCAGGGTCGTTAAATAGCATGCTTGTGACAAGTCTTCTCATATCACTAATTAATCTTGTTTATCATTAATAAGTTACTAGAATAAAAGTGGGCTCCTAATTAATCCATTAAGAGAAGTAGGGTGAGCTTCCAAGTCCAAAAATAATAAGGGCCCAAGTAAGTAAGCAACAAATTAGTAAAAGCCCAAGTAATTAACTACTTACATTAGTTAATTAAAAATGATTAATAATAATTAGTCATGAACGTAAATAATATTCGAAATATTATTCGTGAAAAATACGTGTGTTACAAGGACATGTCGGGACATGGAAAGTCAATTAAGATGTTAAGTCCATTAAGGTAACTAGTAAGCATTAGTAAACACTAAGCTTAATTAAATAAGCCCTTAAGCCAAGTAATTGTTATAATAAATAACAATCAAGTTTACGCAGTTATAATATTCCAATTACGACAAAAATTTAACGTGTACTGTAGTGACCCGAACTTTTCCATGTTTATATATATTAATTGAGATTGATATTTACATGATTAAATGTTTCCAACATGTTAAGCAATCAAACTTGTTAAGACTTGATTAATTGAAATATGTTTCATATAGACAATTGACCACCCAAGTTGACCGGCGATTCACGAACGTTAAAACTTGTAAAAACGACATGACGATATATATATGGATATACATATGGTTAACATGAGATTATGATAAGTAAGTATCTCTATAAGTATATTAACAATGAGTTATATACATATAAACAAGACTACTAACTTAAGGATTTTGAAACGAGACATATATGTAACGATTATCGTTGTAACGACATTTAAATGTATATATATCATATTAAGATATATTAATATATCATAATATCATGATAATATAATAATTTAACATCTCATTAGATATAATAAACAATGGGTTAACAACATTAATTGAGATCGTTAACTTAAAGGTTTCAAAACAACACTTACATGTAACGACTAACGATGACTTAACGACTCAGTTAAAATGTATATACATGTAGTGTATTTAGATGTATTAAAATACTTTTGGAAGACTTCAAGACTTATATCAAAACACTCATACTTAACGAAAATGGTTACAGTTACTTTTCCATTCTTTTCTTTCATCAAGAATTCTAGTCGTATTCTTACCCGTATTATACACAGCTTCAAAACGTACTTACTATGAGTATATACCAATAGGAACTAGCATGGAATTCCACTCTTGATTATGCCATGTATGACTAATCAATTTTAACTTCTACCATGAGCTAGTCAACTAACTAGAACTCCTTTTAACCCCACTCACCACTCACCAATTACCACTCATCATTCACTTCATTTCACTTCCAAGTCTCTTTCTAATTCTCTCTCAACACACACACACTATTATGAACGTATTTTTCCAGTAGTTAATCATCATCTTCATCAAAAATCACTTCAAGAATCAAGCTATAATCATCATAGGAAGAACACTTCAAGAACACTTCAAAAATCCCTTCAAGTTTACTAATTTACTTCCAAGCTTTCTAATCCATTCCAAGTAATCATCTAAGATCAAGAAACCTTTGTTATATACATTAGGTTATCTTTCTTATTCAAGGTAATATTCATATTCAAACTTTTATTCAATTTCTATAACTATAAACTATCTTAATTCGAGTAAAAATCTTACTTGAACTTGTTTTTGTGTCATGATCCTACTTCAAGAACTTTCAAGCCATCCAAGATCCTTTGAAGCTAGATCATTTCTTGTCACTTCCAGTAGGTTTACCTACTAAACTTGAGGTAGTAATGATGTTCATAACATCATTCGATTCGTATATATAAAACTATCTTATTCGAAGGTTTAAACTCGTAATCACTAAAACATAGTTTAGTTAATTCTAAACTTGTTCGCAAACAATAGTTAATCCTTCTAACTTGACTTTTAAAATTAACTACACACATGTTCTATATCTATATGATATGCTAACTTAATGATTTAAAACCTGGAAACACGAAAAACACCGTAAAACCGGATTTACGCCGTCGTAGTAACACCGCGGGCTGTTTTGGGTTAGTTAATTAAAAACTATGATAAACTTTGATTTAAAAGTTGTTATTCTGAGATAATGATTTTTATTATGAACATGAAACTATATCCAAAAATTATGGTTAAACTCAAAGTGGAAGTATGTTTTCTAAAATGGTCATCTAGACGTCGTTCTTTCGACTGAAATGACTACCTTTACAAAAACGACTTGTAACTTATTTTTCCGACTATAAACCTATACTTTTTCTGTTTAGATTCATAAAATAGAGTTCAATATGAAACCATAGCAATTTGATTCACTCAAAACGGATTTAAAATGAAGAAGTTATGGGTAAAACAAGATTGGATAATTTTTCTCATTTTAGCTACGTGAAAATTGGTAACAAATCTATTCCAACCATAACTTAATCAACTTGTATTGTATATTATGTAATCTTGAGATACCATAGACACGTATACAATGTTTCGACCTATCATGTCGACACATCTATATATATTTCAGAACAACCATAGACACTCTATATTTGAATGTTGGAGTTAGCTATACAGGGTTGAGGTTGATTCCAAAATATATATAGTTTGAGTTGTGATCAATACTGAGATACGTATACACTGGGTCGTGGATTGATTCAAGATAATATTTATCGATTTATTTCTGTACATCTAACTGTGGACAACTAGTTGTAGGTTACTAACGAGGACAGCTGACTTAATAAACTTAAAACATCAAAATATATTAAAAGTGTTGTAAATATATTTTAAACATACTTTGATATATATGTATATATTGTTATAGGTTCGTGAATCAACCAGTGGCCAAGTCTTACTTCCCGACGAAGCAAAAATATGTGAAAGTGAGTTATAGTCCCACTTTTAAAATCTAATATTTTTGGGATGAGAATACATGCAGGTTTTATAAATGATTTACAAAATAGACACAAGTACGTGAAACTACATTCTATGGTTGAATTATCGAAATCGAATATGCCCCTTTTTATTAAGTCTGGTAATCTAAGAATTAGGGAACAGACACCCTAATTGACGCGAATCCTAAAGATAGATCTATTGGGCCTAACAAACCCCATCCAAAGTACCGGATGCTTTGGTACTTCAAAATTTATATCATATCCGAAGGGTGTCCCGGAATGATGGGGATATTCTTATATATATGCATCTTGTTAATGTCGGTTACCAGGTGTTCACCATATGAATGATTTTTATCTCTATGTATGGGATGTGTATTGAAATATGAAATCTTGTGGTCTATTGTTACGATTTGATACATATAGGTTAAACCTATAACTCACCAACATTTTTGTTGACGTTTAAAGCATGTTTATTCTCAGGTGAATACTAAGAGCTTCCGCTGTTGCATACTAAAATAAGGACAAGATTTGGAGTCCATGTTTGTATGATATTGTGTAAAAACTGCATTCAAGAAACTGATTTCGATGTAACATATTTGTATTGTAAACCATTATGTAATGGTCGTGTGTAAACAGGATATTTTAGATTATCATTATTTGATAATCTACGTAAAGCTTTTTAAACCTTTATTTATGAAATAAAGGGTATGGTTTGTTTTAAAAATGAATGCAGTCTTTGAAAAATGTCTCATATAGAGGTCAAAACCTCGCAACAAAATCAATTAATATGGAACGTTTTTAATCAATAAGAACGGGACATTTCAGTTGGTATCAGAGCGTTGGTCTTAGAGAACCAGAATTTTGCATTAGTGTGTCTTATCGAGTTTGTTAGGATGCATTAGTGAGTCTGGACTTCGACCGTGTTTACTTGAAAAATGATTGCTTAACAAATTTTGTTGGAAACTATATATTTTTAACATGTGAATATTATGTGATATATTAATCTCTTAACGCGTTTGATATTATGTGATAGATGTCTACCTCTAGAACAAGTCCCATTGACTCACCTAATAATAATGAAGAGTCAAATGTAAATTGGAATGATTCGTGAACTGATTCACAAGTTCCCAAAGAGGAACCGGAAGAAGAGTCGGAACCGGAAGAAGAATCGGAACCGGAAGAAGAATCGGAACCGGAAGAAGAATCGGAACCGGATGAAGAAATAGAACCGGTGGGGGAAATAATAAAACGGTTAAGTAAAAGAAAATCCTCAACCAACCGACCAAGGTTAATTATGGTCAATGGTGTTTCCGCCAAGGAAGCAAAATATTGGGAGGATTACCAATTCTCCGATGAATCGGATTCCGACGAGAATTCCGATGATGTTATAGAAATTACCCCAACTGAATTTAAAAAGTCAAAAGAAAATAATAAGGGAAAGGGCATAAAAATAGAGAAATCTAATTCCAACCCCGATGAACTTTATATGTATCGTCAACCCCCGAAGTCCTTAAGTTGTAACAATGACCCGGGAACCTCTAAACCACCAGGTTTTTCTAAACCAATGTGGAAAATGACGGCTCGTATTAGGGGAACATCATATATCCCTAGAAACTTGGCAAAACGAACCAAAACCGAAGAAGAAGAAACAAGCGAGTCGGAATAAGATAGTTGTATTCGTGTGGTGTAATATATGTAATATAGTGTGCTTATGCTTTATGATATATGTAAAAATTGCTTGTATTAATAAGTATTTTTTTTTTGAATCTAACTCTTGTCTATTTTACAGTATAAAAACACAAAATGGATAGACAACCCAATATTTTAAGAGACCTACCCGGAGACATGATTGATGAAATCTTGTCTAGAGTCGGTCAGAATTCTTCGGCACAACTATTTAAGGCGAGATCAGTTTGTAAGACATTCGAAGAACGTTCCAAGAATGCCTTGGTTTATAAAAGGCTTTCGTTCGAAAGATGGGGGATATCACATTGGGAAATCCATAAGTTACGATGTGTTTACTTTGACGCATATATTGCGGGGAACCCAAATGCTATTTTACGCAATGGGTTAAGAAATTATTTTGACTCAATATATCCGAATATTGGACTTCATGATTTAGAAAAAGCGGCTAACATGCAACATAAAGAAGCATGTTATGCTTACGGATTAGTAATGTTCGCTTCTCACCAAAGTGAGAACAAGAACATCGGGCTACAACTATTAAACAAAACGTTTCCACAAGTGACGGAGTCGGTAATTGGGGTAAGAAATGAGGTTTTTAGATTGTTACGGGACTGTTGGACATTACGTAACCCTCGTCCCTTTGACGACGTTACAACACGATGTCTTATCAACGGCCATAACGGTTATGTTCCACAAGACCAAGGATGGGAAGTAATCCTAGTAAAACCAGAATGCATGACCTGTTTCTGGACGTATGAATTACGTGTCTTTATTGCCTTTGCTGAACGACTTGTGTACTAGCTAGAATTATCTTCACAACTATCTTGTATCAAATTTATTGTGTGCTATATTTCATGCTATATGTAAAATAAGCGGTATTGTAAGTTTGTAAAATATTGTGTAAAAGTTTGAACGCGAAATATTATTATAATCAGTTTTTCATATAGAATTGTAGTAGTTGAATTGTATATTAGCTACTAAGTATGAACTTAACGGGTAGGTACTACCCGAATTTAAACTTATAAAACGCTAATATGAAGAAAAAGCTTTTATAAATGAGTTCATATTATGCTACGAAATACTATTAACTACTCTTAATATTCTGTATGATTAACTTGTTCCATTTGACTATTTTGAAGGAAATGGCACCGACTACTCGACACACCGTGAATATGAATGAAGAGGAATTCCGTACTTTTCTAGCTTCAAACATAGCCGCAGTACAGGCTGCGCTACATACCAACAATAACCTTGGATCTGGCAGTACAGGAAATCGTGTAGGATGCACCTACAAAGAATTCACTGCCTGCAAACCTTTGGAATTTGATGGAACCGAAGGACCGATCGGATTGAAACGGTGGACCGAGAAGGTCGAATCGGTGTTTGCCATAAGTAAGTGTACTGAAGAGGACAAAGTGAAGTACGCTACGCATACCTTCACAGGTTCTGCGTTAACATGGTGGAATACCTATCTAGAGCAAGTGGGACAAGATGATGCGTACGCACTACCGTGGTCAGCATTCAAGCACTTGATGAACGAGAAGTACCGTCCCAGAACCGAGGTCAATAAGCTCAAGACAGAACTTAGAGGGTTACGAACCCAAGGATTTGATATTACCACGTATGAAAGACGATTCACAGAATTGTGCCTATTGTGTCCGGGAGCATTCGAAGATGAGGAAGAGAAGATCGACGCATTTGTGAAAGGATTACCGGAAAGAATCCAAGAAGATATAAGTTCACACGAGCCCGCCTCCATACAACAGGCATGTAGAATGGCTCACAAACTAGTGAACCAGATTGAAGAAAGAATTAAAGAACAGACTGCTGAAGAGGCCAATGTGAAGCAAGTCAAAAGAAAGTGGGAGGAAAACAGTGATAAGAATCACCAATACAACAACAACAGCAATTACAACAATAATCGCAACAATTATCCCAACAATCGCAACATCAATTGCAACTACAACAAACGGCCCAACAACAACAACAACAACAACAACAACAACAACAACAACAACAATAACAACAACAGCAACTACAACAATCATCCCAACAACAATAATAACCGCAACAACAACAACAATCAGAAGCAGCTATGCCAAAGGTGTGAAAAGTATCACTCGGGGTTCTGCACCAAATTTTGCAACAAGTGTAAAAGAAATGGTCATAGCGCGGCGAAGTGTGAGGTCTACGGACCAGGGGTTAATAGAACGAAAGGAACAAATGATGTCGGAACGAGTAATGGCAGAGCAAGTAGTGTCGGAGCAAGTTATGCCAATGTAGTTTGTTATAAATGTGGAAAACCGGGCCACATTATTAGAAATTGCCCGAACCAGGAGAACACGAATGGACAAGGCCGCGGAAGAGTTTTCAATATTAATGCGGCAGAGGCACAGGAAGACCCGGAGCTTGTTACGGGTACGTTTCTTATTGATAATAAATCTGCTTACGTTTTATTTGATTCGGGTGCGGATAGAAGCTATATGAGTAGAGATTTTTGTGCTAAATTAAGTTGTCCATTGACGCTTTTGGATAGTAAATTTTTACTCGAATTAGCAAATGGTAAATTAATTTCAGCAGATAATATATGTCGGAATCGAGAAATTAAACTGGTTAGCGAAACATTTAAGATTGATTTGATACCAGTAGAGTTAGGGAGTTTTGATGTGATAATCGGTATGGACTGGTTGAAAGAAGTGAAAGCAGAGATCGTTTGTTACAAAAATGCAATTCGCATTATACGAGAAAAAGGAAAACCCTTAATGGTGTACGGAGAAAAGGGCAACACGAAGCTACATATTATTAGTAATTTGAAGGCACAAAAACTAATAAGAAAAGGTTGCTATGCTGTTCTAGCACACGTCGAGAAAGTACAAACTGAAGAAAAGAGCATCAATGATGTTCCCATTGCAAAAGAATTTCCCGATGTATTTCCGAAAGAATTATCGGGATTACCCCCACATCGACCCGTTGAATTTCAAATAGATCTTGTACCAGGAGCTGCACCAATAGCTCGTGCTCCTTACAGACTCGCACCCAGCGAGATGAAAGAACTACAAAGCCAATTACAAGAACTTTTAGAGCGTGGTTTCATTCGACCAAGCACATCACCGTGGGGAGCTCCTGTTTTGTTTGTCAAGAAGAAAGATGGTACATTCAGGTTGTGTATCGACTACCGAGAGTTGAACAAACTTACCATCAAGAACCGCTACCCACTACCGAGAATCGACAACTTATTTGATCAACTACAAGGCTCGTCTGTTTATTCAAAGATTGACTTACGTTCTGGGTATCATCAAATGCGGGTGAAAGAAGATGATATTCCAAAGACTGCTTTCAGAACACGTTACGGTCATTACGAGTTTATGGTCATGCCGTTTGGTTTAACTAATGCACCAGCTGTGTTCATGGACCTTATGAACCGAGTGTGTGGACCATACCTTGACAAGTTTGTCATTGTTTTCATTGATGACATACTTATTTACTCAAAGAATGACCAAGAACACGGTGAACATTTGAGAAAGGTGTTAGAAGTATTGAGGAAGGAAGAATTGTACGCTAAATTTTCAAAGTGTGCATTTTGGTTGGAAGAAGTTCAATTCCTCGGTCACATAGTGAACAAAGAAGGTATTAAGGTGGATCCGGCAAAGATAGAAACTGTTGAAAAGTGGGAAACCCCGAAAACTCCGAAACACATACGCCAGTTTTTAGGACTAGCTGGTTACTACAGAAGGTTCATCCAAGACTTTTCCAGAATAGCAAAACCCTTGACTGCATTAACGCATAAAGGGAAGAAATTTGAATGGAATGATGAACAAGAGAAAGCGTTTCAGTTATTGAAGAAAAAGCTAACTACGGCACCTATATTGTCATTGCCTGAAGGGAATGATGATTTTGTGATTTATTGTGACGCATCAAAGCAAGGTCTCGGTTGTGTATTAATGCAACGAAAGAAGGTGATTGCTTATGCGTCTAGACAATTGAAGATTCACGAACAAAATTATACGACGCATGATTTGGAATTAGGCGCTGTTGTTTTTGCATTAAAGACTTGGAGGCACTACTTATATGGGGTCAAAAGTAATATATATACCGACCACAAAAGTCTTCAACACATATTTAATCAGAAACAACTGAATATGAGGCAGCGTAGGTGGATTGAATTGTTGAATGATTACGACTTTGAGATTCGTTACCACCCGGGGAAGGCAAATGTGGTAGCCGATGCCTTGAGCAGGAAGGACAGAGAACCCATTCGAGTAAAATCTATGAATATAATGATTCATAATAACCTTACTACTCAAATAAAGGAGTCGCAACAAGGAGTTTTAAAAGAGGGAAATTTAAAGGATGAAATACCCAAAGGATCGGAGAAGCATCTTAATATTCGGGAAGACGGAACCCGGTATAGGGCTGAAAGGATTTGGGTACCAAAATTTGGAGATATGAGAGAAATGGTACTTAGAGAAGCTCATAAAACCAGATACTCAATACATCCTGGAACGGGGAAGATGTACAAGTATCTCAAGAAACATTTTTAGTGGCCGGGTATGAAAGCCGATGTTGCTAAATACGTAGGAGAATGTTTGACGTGTTCTAAGGTCAAAGCTGAGCATCAGAAACCATCAGGTCTACTTCAACAACCCGAAATCCTGGAATGGAAATGGGAAAACATTACCATGGATTTCATCACTAAATTACCAAGGACTGCAAGTGGTTTTGATACTATTTGGGTAATAGTTGATCGTCTCACCAAATCAGCACACTTCCTGCCAATAAGAGAAGATGACAAGATGGAGAAGTTAGCACGACTGTATTTGAAGGAAGTCGTCTCCAGACATGGAATACCAATCTCTATTATCTCTGATAGGGATGGCAGATTTATTTCAAGATTCTGGCAGACATTACAGCAAGCATTAGGAACTCGTCTAGACATGAGTACTGCCTATCATCCACAAACTGATGGGCAGAGCGAAAGGACGATACAAACGCTTGAAGACATGCTACGAGCATGTGTTATTGATTTCGAAAACAGTTGGGATCGACATCTACCATTAGCAGAATTTTCCTACAACAACAGCTACCATTCAAGTATTGAGATGGCGCCGTTTGAAGCACTTTATGGCAGAAAGTTGTAGTGACCCGAACATTTCCATATTTATATATATTAATTGAGATTGATGTTTACATGATTAAATGTTTCCAACATGTTAAGCAATCAAACTTGTTAAGACTTGATTAATTGAAATAGGTTTCATATAGACAATTGACCACCCAAGTTGACCGGTGATTCACGAACGTTAAAACTTGTAAAAAAAAACTATATGATGACATATATATGGTTATATATATAGTTAACATGATATTATGATAAGTAAACATATCATTAATTATATTAACAATGAACTACATACGTAAAAACAAGACTACTAACTTAATGATTTTGAAACGAGACATATATGTAACGTTTATCGTTGTAACGACATTTAATGTATATATATCATATTAAGAGATATTCGTACATCATAATATCATGATAATATAATAATTTAAAATCTCTTTTGATATTATAAACATTGGGTTAACAACATTTAACAAGATCGTTAACCTAAAGGTTTCAAAACAACACTTACATGTAACGACTAACGATGACTTAACGACTCAGTTAAAATGTATATACATGTAGTGTTTTAATATGTATTTATACACTTTTGAAAGACTTCAATACACTTATCAAAATACTTCTACTTAACAAAAATGCTTACAATTACATCCTCGTTCAGTTTCATCAACAATTCTACTCGTATGCACCCGTATTCGTACTCGTACAATACACAGCTTTTAGATGTATGTACTATTGGTATATACACTCCAATGATCAGCTCTTAGCAGCCCATGTGAGTCACCAAACACATGTGGGAACCATCATTTGGCAACTAGCATGAAATATCTCATAAGATTACAAAAATATGAGTAATCATTCATGACTTATTTACATGAAAACAAAATTACATATCCTTTATATCTAATCCATACACCAACGACCAAAAATACCTACAAACACTTTCATTCTTCAATTTTCTTCATCTAATTGAACTCTCTCAAGTTCTATCTTCAAGTTCTAAGTGTTCTTCATAAATTCCAAAAGTTCTAGTTTCATAAAATCAAGAATACTTTCAAGTTTGCTAGCTCACTTCCAATCTTGTAAGGTGATCATCCAACCTCAAGAAATCTTTGTTTCTTACAGTAGGTTATCATTCTAATACAAGGTAATAATCATATTCAAACTTTGGTTCAATTTCTATAACTATAACAATCTTATTTCAAGTGATGATCTTACTTGAACTTGTTTTCGTGTCATGATTCTGCTTCAAGAACTTCGAGCCATCCAAGGATCGTTGAAGCTAGATCCATTTTTCTCTTTTCCAGTAGGTTCATCCAAGGAACTTAAGGTAGTAATGATGTTCATAACATCATTCGATTCATACATATAAAGCTATCTTATTCGAAGGTTTAAACTTGTAATCACTAGAACATAGTTTAGTTAATTCTAAACTTGTTCGCAAACAAAAGTTAATCCTTCTAACTTGACTTTTAAAATCAACTAAACACATGTTCTATATCTATATGATATGCTAACTTAATGATTTAAAACCTGGAAACACGAAAAACACCGTAAAACCGGATTTACGCCGTCGTAGTAACACCGCGGGCTGTTTTGGGTTAGTTAATTAAAAACTATGATAAACTTTGATTTAAAAGTTGTTATTCTGAGAAAATGATTTTTATTATGAACATGAAACTATATCCAAAAATTATGGTTAAACTCAAAGTGGAAGTATGTTTTCTAAAATGGTCATCTAGACGTCATTCTTTCGACTGAAATGACTACCTTTACAAAAACAACTTGTAACTTATTTTTCCGACTAGAAACCTATACTTTTTTGGTTTAGATTCATAAAATAGAGTTCAATATGAAACCATAGCAATTTGATTCACTCAAAACGGATTTAAAATGAAGAAGTTATGGGTAAAACAAGATTGGATAATTTTTCTCATTTTAGCTACGTGAAAATTGGTAACAAATCTATTCCAACCATAACTTAATCAACTTGTATTATATGTTATGTAATCTTGAGATACCATAGACACGTATACAATGTTTCGACCTATCATGTCGACACATCTATATATATTTCGGAACAACCATAGACACTCTATATGTGAATGTTGGAGTTAGCTATACAGGGTTGAGGTTGATTCCAAAATATATATAGTTTGAGTTGTGATCAATACTGAGATACGTATACACTGGGTCGTGGATTGATTCAAGATAATATTTATCGATTTATTTCTGTACATCTAACTGTGGACAACTAGTTGTAGGTTACTAACGAGGACAGCTAACTTAATAAACTTAAAACATCAAAATATATTAAAAGTGTTGTAAATATATTTTGAACATACTTTGATATATATGTATATATTGTTATAGGTTCGTGAATCAACCAGTGGCCAAGTCTTACTTCCCGACGAAGTAAAAATCTGTGAAAGTGAGTTATAGTCCCACTTTTAAAATCTAATATTTTTGGGATGAGAATACATGCAGGTTTTATAAATGATTTACAAAATAGACACAAGTACGTGAAACTACATTCTATGGTTGAATTATCGAAATCGAATATGCCCCTTTTTATTAAGTCTGGTAATCTAAGAATTAGGGAACAGACACCCTAATTGACGCGAATCCTAAAGATAGATCTATTGGGCCTAACAAACCCCATCCAAAGTACCGGATGCTTTAGTACTTCGAAATTTATATCATATCCGAAGGGTGTCCCGGAATGATGGGGATATTCTTATATATATGCATCTTGTTAATGTCGGTTACCAGGTGTTCACCATATGAATGATTTTTATCTCTATGTATGGGATGTGTATTAAAATATGAAATCTTGTGGTCTATTGTTACGATTTGATATATATAGGTTAAACCTATAACTCACCAACATTTTTGTTGACGTTTTAAGCATGTTTATTCTCAGGTGATTATTAAGAGCTTCCGCTGTCGCATACTTAAATAAGGACGAGATTTGGAGTCCATGCTTGTATGATATTGTGTAAAAACTGCATTCAAGAAACTTATTTTGTTGTAACATATTTGTATTGTAAACCATTATGTAATGGTCGTGTGTAAACAGGATATTTTAGATTATCATTATTTGATAATCTACGTAAAGCTTTTTAAACCTTTATTGATGAAATAAAGGTTATGGTTTGTTTTAAAATGAATGCAGTCTTTGAAAAACGTCTCATATAGAGGTCAAAACCTCGCAACGAAATCAATTAATATGGAACGTTTTTAATCAATAAGAACGGGACATTTCAGTTGGTATCCGAGCGTTGGTCTTAGAGAACCAGAAAATTTGCATTAGTGTGTCTTATCGAGTTTGTTAGGATGCATTAGTGAGTCTGGACTTCGACCGTGTTTTCTTTAAAAATGATTGCTTAACATTTTTGTTGGAAACTATATATTTTTAACATATGAATATTATGTGATATATTAATCTCTTAACGTGTTTGATATTATGTGATAGATGTCTACCTCTAGAACAAGTCCCATTGACTCACCTAATAATAATGAAGAGTCAAATGTAAATTGGAATGATTTGTGGACTGATTCACAAGTTCCCGAAGAGGAACCGGAAGAAGAGTCGGAACCGGAAGAAGAATCGGAACCGGAAGAAGAATCGGAACCGGATGAAGAAATAGAACCGGTGGGGGAAATAATAAAACGGTTAAGTAAAAGAAAATCCTCAACCAACCGACCAAAGTTAGTTATGGTCAATGGTGTTTCCGCCAAGGAAGCAAAATATTGGGAGGATTACCAATTCTCCGATGAATCGGATTCCGACGAGAATTCCGATGATGTTATAGAAATTACCCCAACTGAATTTAAAAAGGCAAAAGAAAATAATAAGGGAAAGGGCATAAAAATAGAGAAATCTAATTCCAACCCCGATGAACTTTATATGTATCGTCAACCCCCGAAGTCCTTAAGTTGTAACAATGACCCGGGAACCTCTAAACCACCAGGTTTTTCTAAACCAATGTGGACAACGATGGCTCGTATTAGGGGAACATTATATATCCCTAGAAACTTGGCAAAACGAACCAAAACCGAAGAAGAAGAAACGAGCGAGTCGGAATAAGATAGTTGTATTCGTGTGGTGTAATATATGGAATATAGTGTTCTTATGCTTTATGATATATGTAAAAATTGCTTGTATTAATAAGTATTTTTTTTATGAATCTAACTCTTGTCTATTTTACAGTTTAAAAACACAAAATGGATAGACAACCCAATATTTTAAGAGACCTACCCGGAGACATGATTGATGAAATCTTGTCTAGAGTCGGCCAGAATTCTTCGGCACAACTATTTAAGGCGAGATCAGTTTGTAAGACATTCGAAGAACGTTCCAAGAATGTCTTGGTTTATAAGAGATTTTCGTTTGAAAGATGGGGGATATCACATTGGGAAACCCATAAGTTACGATGTGTTTACTTTGACGCATATATTGCGGGGAACCCAAATGCTATTTTACGCAACGGGTTAAGAAATTATTTTGACTCAATATATCCGAATATTGGACTTCGTGATTTAGAAAAAGCGGCTAACATGCAACATAAAGAAGCATGTTATGCTTACGGATTAGTAATGTTCGCTTCTCACCAAAGTGAGAACAAGAACATCGGGCTACAACTATTAAACAAAACGTTTCCACAAGTGACGGAGTCGGTAATTGGGGTAAGAAATGAGGTTTTTAGATTATTACGGGACTGTTGGACATTACGTAACCCTCGTCCCTTTGATGACATTACAACACGCTGTCTTATCAATGGCCATAACGGTTATGTTGCACAAGACCAAGGATGGGAAGTAGTCCTAGTAAAACCAGAATGCATGACTTGTTTCTGGACGTATGAATTACGTGTCTTTATTGCCTTTGCTGAACGACTTGTGTACTAGCTAGAATTGTCTTCACAACTATCTTGTATCAAAGTTATTGTGTGCTATATTTCATGCTTTATGTAAAATAAGCGGTATTGTAAGTTTGTAAAATATTGTATAAAAGTTTGAACGCGAAATATTATTATAATCAGTTTTTCATATAGAATTGTAGTAGTTGAATTGTATATTAGCTACTAAGTATGAACTTAACGGGTAGGTACTACCCGAATTTAAACTTATAAAACGCTAATATGAAGAAAAAGCTTTTATAAATGAGTTCATATTATGCTACGAAATACTATTAACTACTCTTAATATTCTGTATGATTAACTTGTTCCATTTAACTATTTTGAAGGAAATGGCACCGACTACTCGACACACCGTGAATATGAATGAAGAGGAATTCCGTACTTTTCTAGCTTCAAACATAGCCGCAGTACAGGCTGCGCTACATACCAACAATAACCTTGGATCTAGCAGTACAGGAAATCGTGTAGGATGCACCTACAAAGAATTCACTGCCTGCAAACCTTTGGAATTTGATGGAACCGAAGGACCGATCGGATTGAAACGGTGGACCGAGAAGGTTGAATCGGTGTTTGCCATAAGTAAGTGTACTGAAGAGGACAAAGTGAAGTACGCTACGCATACCTTCACAGGTTCTGCGTTAACATGGTGGAATACCTATCTAGAGCAAGTGGGACAAGATGATGCGTACGCACTACCGTGGTCAGCATTCAAGCACTTGATGAACGAGAAGTACCGTCCCAGAACCGAGGTCAATAAGCTCAAGACAGAACTTAGAGGGTTACGAACCCAAGGATTTGATATTACCACGTACGAAAGACGATTCACAGAATTGTGCCTATTGTGTCCGGGAGCATTCGAAGATGAGGAAGAGAAGATCGACGCGTTTGTGAAAGGATTACCGGAAAGAATCCAAGAAGATATAAGTTCACACGAGCCCGCCTCCATACAACAGGCATGTAGAATGGCTCACAAACTAGTGAACCAGATTGAAGAAAGAATTAAAGAACAGACTGCTGAAGAGGCCAATGTGAAGCAAGTCAAAAGAAAGTGGGAGGAAAACGGTGATAAGAATCACCAACACAACAACAACAGCAATTACAACAATAATCGCAACAATTATCCCAACAATCGCAACATCAATCGCAACTACAACAAACGGCCCAACAACAACAACAACAACAACAACAGCAACTACAACAATCATCCCAACAACAATAATAACCGCAACAACAACAACAATCAGAAGCAACTATGCCAAAGGTGTGAAAAGAATCACTCGGGGTTCTGCACCAAATTTTGCAACAAGTGTAAAAGAAATGGTCATAGCGCGGCGAAGTGTGAGGTCTACGGACCAGGGGTTAATAGAACGAAAGGAACAAATGGTATCGGAACGAGTAATGGCGGAGCAAGTAGTGTCGGAGCAAGTTATGCCAATGTAGTTTGTTATAAATGTGGAAAACCAGGCCACATTATTAGAAATTGCCCGAACCAGGAGAACACGAATGGACAAGGCCGTGGAAGAGTTTTCAATATTAATGCGGTAGAGGCACAGGAAGACCCGGAGCTTGTTACGGGTACGTTTCTTATTGACAATAAATCTGCTTACGTTTTATTTGATTCGGGTGCGGATAGAAGCTATATGAGTAGAGATTTTTGTGCTAAATTAAGTTGTCCATTGACGCCTTTGGATAGTAAATTTTTACTCGAATTAGCAAATGGTAAATTAATTTCAGCAGATAATATATGTCGGAATCGAGAAATTAAACTGGTTAGCGAAACATTTAAGATTGATTTGATACCAGTAGAGTTAGGGAGTTTTGATGTGATAATCGGTATGGACTGGTTGAAAGAAGTGAAAGCGGAGATCGTTTGTTACAAAAATGCAATTCGCATTATACGAGAAAAAGGAAAACCCTTAATGGTGTACGGAGAAAAGGGCAACACGAAGCTACATCTTATTAGTAATTTGAAGGCACAAAAACTAATAAGAAAAGGTTGCTATGCTGTTCTAGCACACGTCGAGAAAGTACAAACTGAAGAAAAGAGCATCAATGATGTTCCCATTGCAAAAGAATTTCCCGATGTATTTCCGAAAGAATTACCGGGATTACCCCCACATCGATCCGTTGAATTTCAAATAGATCTTGTACCAGGAGCTGCACCAATAGCTCGTGCTCCTTACAGACTCGCACCCAGCGAGATGAAAGAACTGCAAAGCCAATTACAAGAACTTTTAGAGCGTGGTTTCATTCGACCAAGCACATCACCGTGGGGAGCTCCTGTTTTGTTTGTCAAGAAGAAAGATGGTACATTCAGGTTGTGTATCGACTACCGAGAGTTGAACAAACTTACCATCAAGAACCGCTACCCACTACCGAGAATCGATGACTTATTTGATCAACTACAAGGCCCGTCTGTTTATTCAAAGATTGACTTACGTTCCGGGTATCATCAAATGCGGGTGAAAGAAGATGATATTCCAAAGACTGCTTTCAGAACACGTTACGGTCATTACGAGTTTATGGTCATGCCGTTTGGTTTAACTAATGCACCAGCTGTGTTCATGGACCTTATGAACCGAGTGTGTGGACCATACCTTGACAAGTTTGTCATTGTTTTCATTGATGACATACTTATTTACTCAAAGAATGACCAAGAACACGGTGAACATTTGAGAAAGGTGTTAGAAGTATTGAGGAAGGAAGAATTGTACGCTAAGTTTTCAAAGTGTGCATTTTGGTTGGAAGAAGTTCAATTCCTCGGTCACATAGTGAACAAAGAAGGTATTAAGGTGGATCCGGCAAAGATAGAAACTGTTGAAAAGTGGGAAACCCCGAAAACTCCGAAACACATACGCCAGTTTTTAGGACTAGCTGGTTACTACAGAAGGTTCATCCAAGACTTTTCCAGAATAGCAAAACCCTTGACTGCATTAACGCATAAAGGGAAGAAATTTGAATGGAATGATGAACAAGAGAAAGCGTTTCAGTTATTGAAGAAAAAGCTAACTACGGCACCTATATTGTCATTGCCTGAAGGGAATGATGATTTTGTGATTTATTGTGACGCATCAAAGCAAGGTCTCGGTTGTGTATTAATGCAACGAACGAAGGTGATTGCTTATGCGTCTAGACAATTGAAGATTCACGAACAAAATTATACGACGCATGATTTGGAATTAGGCGCGGTTGTTTTTGCATTAAAGACTTGGAGGCACTACTTATATGGGGTCAAAAGTATTATATATACCGACCACAAAAGTCTTCAACACATATTTAATCAGAAACAACTGAATATGAGGCAGCGTAGGTGGATTGAATTGTTGAATGATTACGACTTTGAGATTCGTTACCACCCGGGGAAGGCAAATGTGGTAGCCGATGCCTTGAGCAGGAAGGACAGAGAACCCATTCGAGTAAAATCTATGAATATAATGATTCATAATAACATTACTACTCAAATAAAGGAGGCGCAACAAGGAGTTTTAAAAGAGGGAAATTTAAAGGATGAAATACCCAAAGGATCGGAGAAGCATCTTAATATTCGGGAAGACGGAACCCGGTATAGGGCTGAAAGGATTTGGGTACCAAAATTTGGAGATATGAGAGAAATGGTACTTAGAGAAGCTCATAAAACCAGATACTCAATACATCCTGGAACGGGGAAGATGTACAAGTATCTCAAGAAACATTTTTAGTGGCCGGGTATGAAAGCCGATGTTGCTAAATACGTAGGAGAATGTTTGACGTGTTCTAAGGTCAAAGCTGAGCATCAGAAACCATCAGGTCTACTTCAACAACCCGAAATCCTGGAATGGAAATGGGAAAACATTACCATGGATTTCATCACTAAATTACCAAGGACTGCAAGTGGTTTTGATACTATTTGGGTAATAGTTGATCGTCTCACCAAATCAGCACACTTCCTGCCAATAAGAGAAGATGACAAGATGGAGAAGTTAGCACGACTGTATTTGAAGGAAGTCGTCTCCAGACATGGAATACCAATCTCTATTATCTCTGATAGGGATGGCAGATTTATTTCAAGATTCTGGCAGACATTACAGCAAGCATTAGGAACTCGTCTAGACATGAGTACTGCCTATCATCCACAAACTGATGGGCAGAGCGAAAGGACGATACAAACGCTTGAAGACATGCTACGAGCATGTGTTATTGATTTCGAAAACAGTTGGGATCGACATCTACCATTAGCAGAATTTTCCTACAACAACAGCTACCATTCAAGTATTGAGATGGCGCCGTTTGAAGCACTTTATGGTAGAAAGTTGTAGTGACCCGAACATTTCCATATTTATATATATTAATTGAGATTGATGTTTACATGATTAAATGTTTCCAACATGTTAAGCAATCAAACTTGTTAAGACTTGATTAATTGAAATAGGTTTCATATAGACAATTGACCACCCAAGTTGACCGGTGATTCACGAACGTTAAAACTTGTAAAAAAAAACTATATGATGACATATATATGGTTATATATATAGTTAACATGATATTATGATAAGTAAACATATCATTAATTATATTAACAATGAACTACATACGTAAAAACAAGACTACTAACTTAATGATTTTGAAACGAGACATATATGTAACGTTTATCGTTGTAACGACATTTAATGTATATATATCATATTAAGAGATATTCGTACATCATAATATCATGATAATATAATAATTTAAAATCTCTTTTGATATTATAAACATTGGGTTAACAACATTTAACAAGATCGTTAACCTAAAGGTTTCAAAACAACACTTACATGTAACGACTAACGATGACTTAACGACTCAGTTAAAATGTATATACATGTAGTGTTTTAATATGTATTTATACACTTTTGAAAGACTTCAATACACTTATCAAAATACTTCTACTTAACAAAAATGCTTACAATTACATTCTCGTTCAGTTTCATCAACAATTCTACTCGTATGCACCCGTATTCGTACTCGTACAATACACAGCTTTTAGATGTATGTACTATTGGTATATACACTCCAATGATCAGCTCTTAGCAGCCCATGTGAGTCACCTAACACATGTGGGAACCATCATTTGGCAACTAGCATGAAATATCTCATAAGATTACAAAAATATGAGTAATCATTCATGACTTATTTACATGAAAACAAAATTACATATCCTTTATATCTAATCCATACACCAACGACCAAAAACACCTACAAACACTTTCATTCTTCAATTTTCTTCATCTAATTGAACTCTCTCAAGTTCTATCTTCAAGTTCTAAGTGTTCTTCATAAATTCCAAAAGTTCTAGTTTCATAAAATCAAGAATACTTTCAAGTTTGCTAGCTCACTTCCAATCTTGTAAGGTGATCATCCAACCTCAAGAAATCTTTGTTTCTTACAGTAGGTTATCATTCTAATACAAGGTAATAATCATATTCAAACTTTGGTTCAATTTCTATAACTATAACAATCTTATTTCAAGTGATGATCTTACTTGAACTTGTTTTCGTGTCATGATTTTGCTTCAAGAACTTTGAGCCATCCAAGGATCCATTGAAGCTAGATCCATTTTTCTCTTTTCCAGTAGGTTCATCCAAGGAACTTAAGGTAGTAATGATGTTCATAACATCATTCGATTCATACATATAAAGCTATCTTATTCGAAGGTTTAAACTTGTAATCACTAGAACATAGTTTAGTTAATTCTAAACTTGTTCGCAAACAAAAGTTAATCCTTCTAACTTGACTTTTAAAATCAACTAAACACATGTTCTATATCTATATGATATGCTAACTTAATGATTTAAAACCTGGAAACATGAAAAACACCGTAAAACCGGATTTACGCCGTCGTAGTAACACCGCGGGCTGTTTTGGGTTAATTAATTAAAAACTATGATAAAATTTGATTTAAAAGTTGTTATTCTGAGAAAATGATTTTTATTATGAACATGAAACTATATCCAAAAATTATGGTTAAACTCAAAGTGGAAGTATGTTTTCTAAAATGGTCATCTAGACGTCGTTCTTTCGACTGAAATGACTACCTTTACAAAAACAACTTGTAACTTATTTTTCCGACTAGAAACCTATACTTTTTTGGTTTAGATTCATAAAATAGAGTTCAATATGAAACCATAGCAATTTGATTCACTCAAAACGGATTTAAAATGAAGAAGTTATGGGTAAAACAAGATTGGATAATTTTTCTCATTTTAGCTACGTGAAAATTGGTAACAAATCTATTCCAACCATAACTTAATCAACTTGTATTATATGTTATGTAATCTTGAGATACCATAGACACGTATACAATGTTTCGACCTATCATGTCGACACATCTATATATATTTCGGAACAACCATAGACACTCTATATGTGAATGTTGGAGTTAGCTATACAGGGTTGAGGTTGATTCCAAAATATATATAGTTTGAGTTGTGATCAATACTGAGATACGTATACACTGGGTCGTGGATTGATTCAAGATAATATTTATCGATTTATTTCTGTACATCTAACTGTGGACAACTAGTTGTAGGTTACTAACGAGGACAGCTGACTTAATAAACTTAAAACATCAAAATATATTAAAAGTGTTGTAAATATATTTTGAACATACTTTGATATATATGTATATATTGTTATAGGTTCGTGAATCAACCAGTGGCCAAGTCTTACTTCCCGACGAAGTAAAAATCTGTGAAAGTGAGTTATAGTCCCACTTTTAAAATCTAATATTTTTGGGATGAGAATACATGCAGGTTTTATAAATGATTTACAAAATAGACACAAGTACGTGAAACTACATTCTATGGTTGAATTATCGAAATCGAATATGCCCCTTTTTATTAAGTCTGGTAATCTAAGAATTAGGGAACAGACACCCTAATTGACGCGAATCCTAAAGATAGATCTATTGGGCCTAACAAACCCCATCCAAAGTACCGGATGCTTTAGTACTTCGAAATTTATATCATATCCGAAGGGTGTCCCGGAATGATGGGGATATTCTTATATATATGCATCTTGTTAATGTCGGTTACCAGGTGTTCACCATATGAATGATTTTTATCTCTATGTATGGGATGTGTATTAAAATATGAAATCTTGTGGTCTATTGTTACGATTTGATATATATAGGTTAAACCTATAACTCACCAACATTTTTGTTGACGTTTTAAGCATGTTTATTCTCAGGTGATTATTAAGAGCTTCCGCTGTCGCATACTTAAATAAGGACGAGATTTGGAGTCCATGCTTGTATGATATTGTGTAAAAACTGCATTCAAGAAACTTATTTTGTTGTAACATATTTGTATTGTAAACCATTATGTAATGGTCGTGTGTAAACAGGATATTTTAGATTATCATTATTTGATAATCTACGTAAAGCTTTTTAAACCTTTATTGATGAAATAAAGGTTATGGTTTGTTTTAAAATGAATGCAGTCTTTGAAAAACGTCTCATATAGAGGTCAAAACCTCGCAACGAAATCAATTAATATGGAACGTTTTTAATCAATAAGAACGGGACATTTCAAAAGTGCAGGTCTCCGATTTGTTGGAGTGAAGTGGGGGATAGACAGATTACGGGTCCGGAGATTATACAAGAAACTACCGAGAAGATCATCCAAATTCAACAACGGTTGAAAACCGCCCAAAGTCGACAAAAGAGCTACGCTGACATTAAAAGAAAAGATATAGAATTTGAAATTGGAGAGATGGTCATGCTTAAAGTTGCACCTTGGAAAGGCGTTGTTCGATTTGGTAAACGAGAGAAATTAAATCCAAGGTATATTGGACCATTCAAGATTATTGATCGTGTCGGACCAGTAGCTTACCGACTTGAGTTACCTCAACAACTCGCGGCTGTACATAACACTTTCCACGTCTCAAATTTGAAGAAATGTTTTGCTAAAGAAGATCTCACTATTCCGTTAGATGAAATCCAAATCAACGAAAAACTCCAATTCATCGAAGAACCCGTCGAAATAATGGATCGTGAGGTTAAAAGACTTAAGCAAAACAAGATACCAATTGTTAAGGTTCGATGGAATGCTCGTAGAGGACCCGAGTTCACCTGGGAGCGTGAAGATCAGATGAAGAAGAGATACCCGCATCTATTTCCAGAAGATTCGTCAACACCTTCAACAACTTAAAATTTCGGGACGAAATTTATTTAACGGGTAGGTACTGTAGTGACCCGAACTTTTTCATGTTTATATATATTAATTGAGATTGATATTTACATGATTAAATATTTCCAACATATTAAGCAATCAAACTTGTTAAGACTTGATTAATTGAAATATGTTTCATATAGACAATTGACCACCCAAGTTGACCGGCGATTCACGAACGTTAAAACTTGTAAAAACGACATGACGATATATATATGGATATACATATGGTTAACATGAGATTATGATAAGTAAGTATCTCCATAAGTATATTAACAATGAGTTTTATACATATAAACAAGATTACTAACTTAAGGTTTTCGAAACGAGACATATATGTAACGATTATCGTTGTAACGACATTTAAATGTATATATATCATATTAAGATATATTAATATATCATAATATCATGATAATATAATAATTTAACATCTCATTAGATATAATAAACAATGGGTTAACAACATTAATTGAGATCGTTAACTTAAAGGTTTCAAAACAACACTTACATGTAACGACTAACGATGACTTAACGACTCAGTTAAAATGTATATACATGTAGTGTATTTAGATGTATTAAAATACTTTTGGAAGACTTCAAGACTTATATCAAAACACTCATACTTAACGAAAATGGTTACAGTTACTTTTCCATTCTTTTCTTTCATCGGGAATTCTAGTCGTATTCTTACCCGTATTATACACAGCTTCAAAACGTACTTACTATGAGTATATACCAATAGGAAATAGCATGGGATTCCACTCTTGATTATGTCATGTATGACTAATCAATTTTAACTTCTACCATGAGCTAGTCAACTAACTAGAACTCCTTTTAACCCCACTCACCACTCACCAATTACCACTCATCATTCACTCCATTTCACTTCCAAGTCTCTTTCTAATTCTCTCTCAACACACACACACACACACACTATTATGAACGTATTTTTCCAGTAGTTAATCATCATCTTCATTAAAAATCACTTCAAGAATCAAGCTATAATCATCATAGGAAGAACACTTCAAGAACACTTCAAAAATCCCTTCAAGTTTACTAATTTACTTCCAAGCTTTCTAATCCATTCCAAGTAATCATCTAAGATCAAGAAACCTTTGTTATATACAGTAGGTTATCTTTCTTATTCAAGGTAATATTCATATTCAAACTTTGATTCAATTTCTATAACTATAAACTATCTTAATTCGAGTAAAAATCTTACTTGAACTTGTTTTTGTGTCATGATCCTACTTCAAGAACTTTCAAGCCATCCAAGATCCTTTGAAACTAGATCATTTCTTGTCACTTCCAGTAGGTTTACCTACTAAACTTGAGGTAGTAATGATGTTCATAACATCATTCGATTCATATATATAAAACTATCTTATTCGAAGGTTTAAACTCGTAATCACTAAAACATAGTTTAGTTAATTCTAAACTTGTTCGCAAACAAAAGTTAATCCTTCTAACTTGACTTTTAAAATTAACTACACACATGTTCTATATCTATATGATATGCTAACTTAATGATTTAAAACCTGGAAACACGAAAAACACCGTAAAACCGGATTTACGCCGTCGTAGTAACACCGCGGGCTGTTTTGGGTTAGTTAATTAAAAACTATGATAAACTTTGATTTAAAAGTTGTTATTCTGAGAAAATTATTTTTATTATGAACATGAAAGTATATCCAAAAATTATGGTTAAACTCAAAGTGGAAGTATGTTTTCTAAAATGGTCATCTAGACGTCGTTCTTTCGATTGAAATGACTACCTTTACAGAAATGACTTGTAACTTATTTTTCCGACTATAAACCTATACTTTTTCTATTTAGATTCATAAAATAGAGTTCAATATGAAACCATAGCAATTTGATTCACTCAAAACGGATTTAAAATGAAGAAGTTATGGGTAAAACAAGATTGGATAATTTTTCTCATTTTAGCTACGTGAAAATTGGTAACAAATCTATTCCAACCATAACTTAATCAACTTGTATTGTATATTATGTAATCTTGAGATACCATAGACACGTATATAATGTTTCGACCTATCATGTCGACACATCTATATATATTTCGGAACAACCATAGACACTCTATATGTGAATGTTGGAGTTAGCTATACAGGGTTGAGGTTGATTCCAAAATATATATAGTTTGAGTTGTGATCAATACTGAGATACGTATACACTGGGTCGTGGATTGATTCAAGATAATATTTATCGATTTATTTCTGTACATCTAACTGTGGACAACTAGTTGTAGGTTACTAACGAGGACAGCTGACTTAATAAACTTAAAACATCAAAATATATTAAAAGTGTTGTAAATATATTTTAAACATACTTTGATATATATGTATATATTGTTATAGGTTCGTGAATCAACCAGTGGCCAAGTCTTACTTCCCGACGAAGTAAAAATCTGTGAAAGTGAGTTATAGTCCCACTTTTAAAATCTAATATTTTTGGGATGAGAATACATGCAGGTTTTATAAATGATTTACAAAATAGACACAAGTACGTGAAACTACATTCTATGGTTGAATTATCGAAATCAAATATGCCCCTTTTTATTAAGTCTGGTAATCTAAGAATTAGGGAACAGACACCCTAATTGACGCGAATCCTAAAAATAGATCTATTGGGCCTAACAAACCCCATCCAAAGTACCGGATGCTTTGGTACTTCGAAATTTATATCATATCCAAAGGGTGTCCCGGAATGATGGGGATATTCTTATATATATGCATCTTGTTAATGTCGGTTACCAGGTGTTCACCATATGAATGATTTTTATCTCTATGTATGGGATGTGTATTGAAATATGAAATCTTGTGGTCTATTGTTACGATTTGATACATATAGGTTAAACCTATAACTCACCAATATTTTTGTTGACGTTTAAAGCATGTTTATTCTCAGGTGAATACTAAGAGCTTCCGCTGTTACAATTAAAGCCTAAAGTATCCACTAGTTACACTTAAGTCCACCAAGTTAGTCCAATTGTAGTGACCCGAACTTTTCCATGTTTATATATATATTAAATGAAATTGTTATTTACATGATTAAGTGTTTCCAACATATTAAGCAATCAAACTTGTTAAGACTTGATTAATTGAAATAGGTTTCATATAGACAATTGACCACCCAAGTTGACCGGTGATTCACGAACGTTAAAACTTGTAAAAACTATATGATGACATATATATGGTTATATATATAGTTAACATGATATTATGATAAGTAAACATATCATTAAGTATATTAATAATGAACTACATATGTAAAAGCAAGACTACTAACTTAATGATTTTGAAACGAGACATATATGTAACGATTATCGTTGTAACGACATTTAATGTATATATATCATATTAAGAGATATTCGTACATCATAATATCATGATAATATAATAATTTAAAATCTCATTTTATATTATAAACATTGGGTTAACAATATTTAACAAGATCGTTAACCTAAAGGTTTCAAAACAACACTTACATGTAACGACTAACTATGACTTAACGACTCAGTTAAAATGTATATACATGTAGTGTTTTAATATGTATTCATACACTTTTGAAAGACTTCAAGACACTTATCAAAATACTTCTACTTAACAAAAATGCTTACAATTACATCCTCGTTCAGTTTCATCAACAATTCTACTCGTATGCACCCGTATTCGTACTCGTACAATACACAGCTTTTAGATGTATGTACTATTGGTATATACACTCCAATGATCAGCTCTTAGCAGCCCATGTGAGTCACTTAACACATGTAGGAACCATAATTTGGCAACTAGCATGAAATATCTCATAAATTACAAAAATATGAGTAATCATTCATGACTTATTTACATGAAAACAAAATTACATATCCTTTATATCTAATCCATACACCAACGACCAAAAACACCTACAAACACTTTCATTCTTCAATTTTCTTCATCTAATTGATCTCTCTCAAGTTCTATCTTCAAGTTCTAAGTGTTCTTCATAAATTCTACAAGTTCTAGTTTTATAAAATCAAGAATACTTCCAAGTTTGCTAGCTTACTTCCAATCTTGTAGAGTGATCATCCAACCTCAAGAAATCTTTCTTATTTACAGTAAGATATCTTTCTAATACAAGGTAATACTCATATTCAAACTTTGATTCAATTTCTATAACTATAACAATCTTATTTCGAGTGAAAATCTTACTTGAACTGTTTTCGTGTCATGATTCTGCTTCAAGAACTTTCAAGCCATCCAAGGATCCTTTGAAGCTAGATCCATTTTTTTCATTTCCAGTAGCTTTATCCAGAAAACTTGAGGTAGTAATGATGTTCATAACATCATTCGATTCATACATATAAAACTATCTTATTCGAAGGTTTAAACTTGTAATCACTAGAACATAGTTTAGTTAATTCTAAACTTGTTCGCAAACAAAAGTTAATCCTTCTAACTTGACTTTTAAAATCAACTAAACACATGTTCTATATCTATATGATATGATAACTTAATGATTTAAAACCTGGAAACACGAAAAACACCGTAAAACCGGATTTACGCCGTCGTAGTAACACCGCGGGCTGTTTTGGGTTAGTTAATTAAAAACTATGATAAACTTTGATTTAAAAGTTGTTCTTCTGGGAAAATAATTTTTCTTATAAACATGAAACTATATCCAAAAATCATGGTTAAACTCAAAGTGGAAGTATGTTTTCTAAAATGGTCATCTAGACGTCGTTCTTTCGATTAAAATGACTACCTTTACAAAAACGACTTGTAACTTATATTTCTGACTATAAACCTATACTTTTTCTGTTTAGATTCATAAAATAAAGTTCAATATGAAACCATAGCAATTTGATTCACTCAAAACGGATTTAAAATGAAGAAGTTATGGGTAAAACAAGATTGGATAATTTTTCTTGTTGTAGCAACGTGAAAATTGGTAACAAATCTATATTAATCATATCCTAGCTAACTTATATTGTATTATACATGTATTCTAATATATTATGTAATCTTGGGATACTATAGACACGTATGCAAATGTTTTGACATATCATATCGACCCATGTGTATATATTATTTGGAACAACCATAGACACTCTATATGCAGTAATGTGGGAGTTAGCTATACAGGGTTGAGGTTGATTCCAAAAATATATATACTTTGAGTTGTGATCTAGCCTGAGACGTGTATACACTGGGTCGTGGATTGATTCAAGATAATATATATCAATTTTTTTTTTCTGTACATCTAACGTTGGACAACTAGTTGTATGTTACTAACGAGGACAGCTGACTTAATAAACTTAAAACATCAAAATGTATTAAAAGTGTTGTAAATTATATTTTGAATATACTTTGATATATATGTACATATTTATTATAGGTTCGTGAATCGACCAGTGGCCAAGTCTTACTTCCCGACGAAGTAAAAATCTGTGAAAGTGAGTTATAGTCCCACTTTTAAAATCTAATATTTTTGGGATGAGAATACATGCAGGTTTTATAAATGATTTACAAAATAGACACAAGTACGTGAAACTACATTCTATGGTTGAATTATCGAAATCGAATATGCCCCTTTTAATAAGTCTAGTAATCTAAGAATTAGGGAACAGACACCCTAATTGACGCGAATCCTAAAGATAGATCTATTGGGCCTAACAAACCCCATCCAAAGTACCGGATGCTTTAGTACTTCGAAATTTATATCATATCCGAAGGGTGTCCCGGAATGATGGGGATATTCTTATATATGCATCTTGTTAATGTCGGTTACCAGGGGTTCACCATATGAATGATTTTTATCTCTATGTATGGGATGTATATTGAAATATGAAATCTTGTGGTCTGTTGTTACGATTTGATATATATAGGTTAAACCTATAACTCACCAACATTTTTGTTGACGTTTAAAGCATGTTTATTCTCAGGTGAATATTAAGAGCTTCCGCTGTTGCATACTAAAATAAGGACAAGATTTGGAGTCCATGTTTGTATGATATTATGTAAAAACTGCATTCAAGAAACATATGTCGATGTAATATATTTCTATTGTAAACCATTATGTAATGGTCGTGTGTAAACAGTATATTTTAGATTATCATTATTTGATAATTTACGTAATGCTTTTGAAACCTTTATTGATAAAATAAAGGTTATGGTTGTTTTAAAAATGAATGCAGTCTTTGAAAAACATCTCATATAGAGGTCAAAACCTCGCAACGAAATCAATTAATATGGAACGTTTATAATCAATATGAACGGGACATTTCACCAATAAGGGGAGGGGGATGGGTTTCGGCCTAATGGCCCAAGTGGGTGACTCCCGGGCTCGTATTTTGCAAAAGCGCGTAATCGTGGCTCGTTTCAAGTGCCGTTTAGACGTATCGAAGGCCCGGAACGCTAAATCGATCGTTAAAACGCAACCAATCGTTTAATTTATAAAAACCCAATAAATTAAATATTTTTAAAAGTTAATAATTAATAAATTAATTATTAAAATAAACCCGAGCGTTTCGTTGCTCAAAAAGCAGTTATCAAAATCGTATCGTTTTTATCGTATTTCATTATCTGAAAATATTTATTCGTATTAATATCAACCCATATTAATTATTGTAACCCTCCAAGGATCAAGTATGTATTTATTACACATAAACACATAAAAGTCAAGTAATCGCCGTTAAATAAACTAACAGAAGGTTAACGGAAGTGACGGAAAAAGCAAGGTTGTTACAATACCTGCTGCCTGTTTTAACAAAAACATCAACTAGGTAAACTGAACCTACAGCCTAATTTACGTGGATAGTCACTGCGAATAGTTTTAACGGACTCAGTTAATCTTCATTAGGGTGAGAGATGAAATTGAGACTTTAAAATGTTTTTAAGGATGAAAAATGCAGAAAATAAAATACAGGGATGAAACGGACAAAAAGTAAGAAAATACAGGGACGAAATGGTCAACTTTTTCAAAAAAAAAAAAAAAAAAAAAAAAACATAGAAGTTAAAAACTCTTGGTGAGTACGTGGACCGTTAACGGGGAAGAAATAGCGAGAAACATATCAGAGATGGCGAGCGCGGCGCAAATTCCGACGAGTTTCGGTCACGAACTTCGAGCATGTCTTCGTTGCCGTCTCGTTAAAACCTACGATCAGGTTTACATACTTTTCTCTTCCCCCTAAATATTACGGAGTATTATTCATTTATAAGTCGACCTAGGGTTTTGCTTTACCTTTTATTTTTAAAATCTAATTTGTATTTGTATTTGTATTTGTATTTGTATTTGTATTTGTATTTGTATATATGCAGTTTAGAGAATCAGGATGTGAGAACTGCCCTTTCTTTAAGATGGAGGAAGATTCTGAACGTGCTGTTGATTGCACTACCCCTAATTTCACTGGGTAATTTACTCTTTTTCTACTTATAGTTTTTATCATTCTCTATTCTTCAGTTACTTATAAAGACATTGAATTTGGGTATTTCAAATATGTCTATTTACCTTTTTGATTTAAATATGTTTCCAACTGCATTGTGAGTATTTTGCTAGTTTGTTTAAGGTTGCCAGTTGATACACTTAAGTTTCTTATTTAAATGCTTTTGTTTACTGTAGGATCATCTCTGTAATGGATCCTGCAAGAAGTTGGTCTGCTAGATGGCTTCGAATTGGTATACCTCATTTCTTCGTCCCATTTATTTGTACTCTATGCGTGTTGTGTTATTCACTTGTGTAGACAAAGCTTCTTTATTATCTCATAGAGGATCATATCATAAGTTGAGCTGCTATATTTTCTTACATTACGCTTTATTGGAGATAATTCCGTAGGTCTCGAGTTCTTGGTATGTTTTTAAAATCTATGTATACTGTATTTGGAATTCAATGTGTGCTTCTTTTCAATGTGGTTATGGATTGAATTTGTAGGCTTGAACTGCCTTTACGGTTGTGAATAGACACACACTTATAAGAGGAGTATTGCTCAGGAGCTTAGGCCTTGCATTAGTTAGTTTTAAGAAAAGTATAACCTTTATCTTCTTTGTTTTATTATCTGGATGATGAATTGATGAGCAATTAGCTGTTTAATGCAGTCATGTATCTTAATATGATTGTTGATTGAGTTTTCTATAAATAATGCATACTCCTGATGAGGACCCTTTGTAATTTCATACTATATGCCTTCTACCTTGTTAGTGTTTATATTTTAAGCACACCCGATTTATTTTATGTGAAAAGCATATATAAATTGATATTCCTGCTTTGTAAGAACTGCCAGTATGACTGAATGTGATAGCTCTTGCTTCATATTTGTGTGCAAGGTTGTAAAAATTGCTAGGTGGGGACTTGTAGGACTAATCAGATTGGACATTTTTTTTTTATATAAATAGCAAATTTCAAAATTATATGTATTATTATAGAATAAAACCATGAACTTAAACATAAATATAACTGTATAGAAACATAAATATTAACATACGGAGTAATTGTCTAAAATTATGTTGATAATCACTCACTTGTTCATATACTTCAAGTGTCGACCAAGTTTGACTTTGACCTGTTGACCAACTGTATCAAGTTAGAATAAGACTAGTGGAGTTGGAGTAGACCTAACTCCCCAATAAATCGTAGAATAATGCAGACTTTTACAACCATGTTTGTGTGGCACATTGTTTTTCTAGAATCCATAATTTTTTCATTTTAATTGTTTTAATAGTTTAAAAGGAGAGTTATGGAAATTTGACAAAAATTAAGTGATGAAGACGGAAATCGAAATGAGAAACACAAAATACAAAGGCATAAAATTGCAACATCTCATGTGTGGTTCTTTTTCTTGTAAGGTCTGTATGGGCCTGTTTACTTGTTTTCTGTATTAAATTCTGTTTCCATTTGCCCACGTCTGGGAACGGGTGTTTGATTCCACATCTCCTAAAAACACACCAATTTTCAGATTAAGTGACAGATTAACAATAATTTTACTTATTGAATTAAGAGTTGTACGGAAACAGACGTGGAAAGTAATATGTCCGTGTTTCAAGTAGTGTTTCAAGTAGTGACAGCTGGTTGAAACCTTTTTGTAGCAGTTGAGTGTAAACCCGAGTACTGGACGATATTTACCTAAACTATATAAGAACCAATATTTACCTAAACTATATAGTAACCATAATTTCTAGTTTTACACGATAGATTAAGTTGTGTCTTTTTGAGGAAGAAATAAAGTATGTCTCTTATTATTTACTCACAAAAGGATGTAAAGACTAATAAGCCAAGTTGGAGACGTTGACTAATGTTGACTTTTACTATGTTTGGCCTGCTTTGACGTTTGGCCTACTTTGACTGACTTTAACTGAATAAAATCCGACTTTGACCTAGTAAATGGGACTTTTGACACCTTTGACCGTATTAATCGGCAAGTCAGAGAATAGTCGGACTACTTTAAAATCCCGACTAGTCAGGGGACTTTTACAACCATGTTACTTACAAACAAGTATTATGACCAATCATGTTTTTAAGGGGATTTCAATTATAAGAACCTAATGAGTTATACTGCAAGTTCATAGATAATCCTTTTTAGGAACTCTTCACCCCACATTTTTTTTTCTTATTTGATTTATATTCTAGACTGATTCAAATTATGACGTCACTCAAATTCTTGGATTATTATATTTATTTATTCCCACATTATTGTCACCATATGATACACTAGTTTTTCATTTACTCCGTGAAAATATATGATATAGTTCATTGACACGTGATATCCGGGTTTTGGAATCGTTTTGTAGGCAAGTTTGTTCCTGGTTGCTACACACTGGCTGTCTCAGAAGCACTGCCAGAGGATATGCAGGTTTTGTGAACGGTCCGAGTAGTCTATCGCTTTAATTAAAATCATATGTATATGTATGTATCTAATCGTTTACCTTCTTTCAGGGTATTTGTGAGGAAGTGCGGGCGCCATATAACCCACCAAAGCGTGTATGAGTGGATGGCTATAACCTCTTGACCCTTGCTGCACACGTGCTTTAGGAGATGGTACTTGCTGGAGCTTTAACGTTATTTATTATGTAGGATTGTTTTATGTTATCATCTTCGTGTACAAACAATCCTTTCTTTTGTTCATTAGTACCGATTCCGAGGTGGTGGATTTGTTACTTTTCTTATCACTGTACTTCATTGTTGGTTTTGTATGCTTTTAGTTCCATGATATGGGGTAGCCATAAATTATTATTATTATTAATAAAAAAAATTGGTCTAGAACCTTAAATGTATGTATGTGTTTGTGCGCGCGCGCGTAGGTACGTACGTTTTTTTTTACGTATATACGTTTTTGTATGTTTATGTAAGTGTATATACATTTATGTATATGTGGATGTATGTTTATGTATGCTTATCGTTCATTGTTGTGTAGTCTTCATGCATTTTCTTGAGCTCCGTATATAGCACATCCAGGTACGTAGCGATGTTTATTTCTTATCTTTTTATTGTTGGTCAGATGTCCTCACGAAAGCAATCTCTAAGAGAGGGAGGACTTTATGCTACCTGCGGATGGAGAATTCTTTCTCTAAACGAGGGTGGTGGAGAAACTTCTGTTCTATTCTAGGGTGGAGGTCGCGAGCGCGGGATTGTGTATTGTTGTATACATCTCTCAACGTCTGTTAGTGTAAACCAAGAAAACTGACGGATGTAAACCAAGAAAAATTAACAGAGTTCGGATACATAAGCTAATCCGTGAATCATTCTAACAATTTTAACCGTGTCATCAAGATTTTACTTAACCTTGGTTTGTTTACCATTGGGCACACGAACACTTCCGCATTTGGTGCCATGCAGTTGCAAATAAAAACATTTGTGTTTTCTTGGTGAATAAATAACATACAAAAACTTCAGCTCCTAGAAACGTTGATTAGTAAACTAACCATGGCTGAAGTAGTAATAGTATTTTGTAATTTTTTTTTAATTACTGTTAGAGTATAGTTTAAGGTTAGACTCAAGCCTGATTGTGGGCTTGGGTCTATTACGTTTTCTAGGGTTATGCCCCATATTGAGCTAATATTATCAATAATATTCACGAGTTTACATTGTTTTACATGGTATCAGATCGGGTTCTTTAACTCTTTGACCTACCGCTTTCGTTCATATTTGGTATCCTCCGGTCATCGGCTACTTGTGGGTGACACGGAGGGATCCAAGTTATTAATTTTTGTTTTTGTTTTTCGTGAAATGTCCCGTTCATATCGATTATAAACGTTCCATATTAATTGATTTCGTTGCGAGGTTTTGACCTCTATATGAGACGTTTTTCAAAGACTGCATTCGTTTTTAAAACAAATCATAACCTTTATTTTATCGACAAGGTTAAAAAGACACCACCTAGATTATCCAGAAATGATAATCTAAAAATATTACACTTACACACTACCAATACATATTGGTTTACAATATTAATATGTTACAACAAAATAAATCTCGAATGCAGTTTTAAACAATATTATACAAGCATGCTGACACCAAATCTTGTCCACATATTAGCATGCAACAGCGGAAACTCTTAATAATCACATGAGAATAAACATGCTTTAAACGTCAACAAAAATGTTGGTGAGTTATAGGTTTAACCTATATATTTATCAAATTGTAATAATAGACCACAAGATTTCATATTTCAATATACATCCCATACATAGAGATAAAAATCATTCATATGGTGAACGCCTGGTAACCGACATTAACAAGATGCATATAAGAATATCTCCTATCATTCCGGGAAATCCATCGGACATGATAAAACAACATCGAAGTACTAAAGCATCCGCAACCATGGATGGGGTTCGTTAGGCCCAATAGATCTATCTTTAGGATTCGCGTCAATTAGTAGATCGGTTTACTAATTCTTAGGTTACCAAGCAAAAAGGGGCATATTCGGCTTCGATCATTCACCCATATAATGTAGTTTCATTTACTTGTGTCTATTTCGTAAACATTTATAAAACTGCATGTATTCTCATCCCAAAATATTATATTTTAAAAGTGGGACTATAACTAACTTTCACAGATTTTTACTTCATCGGGAAGTAAGACTTTGCCACTGGTCGATTCACGAACCTATAACAAATATGTTCATATATATCAAAGTATGTTCAAAATATATTTATAACATTTTTAATACGTTTTAATGTTTTAAGTTTATTAAGTCAGCTGTCCTCGTTAGTAACCTACAACTAGTTGTTCATAGTTAGATGTACAGAAATAAATTGATATATATATTATCTTGACCCAATCCACGACCCAGTGTATACACGTCTCAGGCTAGATCACAATTCAAAGTATATATATTTTTAGAATCAACCTCAACCCTGTATAGCTAACTCCAACATTACTGCATATAGAGTGTCTATGGTTGTTCCAAATAATATATATAGATGGGTCGATATGATATGTCAAAACATTTGCATACATGTCTATGGTATCCCAAGATTACATAATATATTAGAATACATGTATAATACTATATAAGTTAGTTAGGATATGATTTGTATAGAATTGTTACAATATTTCCCGTAGCTACAACAATCAAAAAATATCCAATCTTATTTTACCCATAACTTATTCGTTTTAAAATCCGTTTTGAGTGAATCAAATTGCTATGGTTTCATATTGAAGTCTATTTTATGAATCTAAACAGAAAAAGTATAGGTTTATAGTCGAAAATATAAGTTACAAGTCGTTTTTGTAAGAGGTAGTCATTTCAGTCGAAAGAACGACGTCTTGATGACCATTTTGAAAAACATACTTCCACTTTGAGTTTAACCATGATTTTTGGATATAGTTTCATGTTCATAAGAAAAATCATTTTCCCATAAGAACAACTTTTAAATCAAAGTTTATCATAGTTTTTAATTATCAAACCCAAAACAGCCCGCGGTGTTACTACGACGGCGTATATCCGGTTTTACGGTGTTTTTGGTGTTTTCAGGTTTTAAATCATTAAGTTAGTGATAATGCTAAAAACGAACATATATTTCATAGCATTATTCCTCAAGAAAGACAAGCTTTTAGTTGCAATTGTTCTATTTACAAGTGATATTCGTTTAAATAATAAAAAGTGAAGACAAAAGACAGATTCGACGAATTGAAGACGCAAACGACCAAAAAGCTCAAAAGTACAAAAGACAATCAAAAAGGTTCCAATTATTGATAAGAAACGTCTCGAAATTACAAGAGTACAAGATTCAAAACGCAAAGTACAAAATATAAAATTGTACGCAAGGACGTTCGAAAATCCGGAACCGGGACCAGAGTCAACTCTTAACGCTCGACGCAACGGACTAAAAATTACAAGTTAACTATGTATATAAATATAATATAATATATAATTAATTATATTAATTATATATATATTATATATATAATAAAAACCGTCGGCAGAGAAAGACTCCAAGATGTGAGCTGGAATTTCAAACTCCGCGACTCGCGGAGTTTGAAGGCAAAATTCACCGCGAGTCGCGGAGCCCCAAAAATCAAAAATCCCTATAAAGCAAACCGAATTCTGATCAAAATTTCATAATCTATAATCTCTCTTCTCTCATATATACGAAAAATATATATATATAATTTATATTTTAATTTTAATTTTAATTATAATTCTAATAATAAGGGTATGTTAGCGAATGTTGTAAGGGTGTAAGTCGAAATTCTGTCCGTGTAACGCTACGCTATTTTTAATCATTGTAAGTTATGTTCAACCTTTTTATATTAATGTCTCGTAGCTAAGTTATTATTATGCTTATTTAAAACGAAGTAATCATGATGTTGGGCTAATTACTAAAATTGGGTAATTGGGCTTTGTACCATAATTGGGGTTTGGACAAAAGAACGACACTTGTGGAAATTAGACTATGGGCTATTAATGGGCTTTATATTTGTTTAACTAAATGATAGTTTGTTAATGTTAATATAAAGATTTACAATTGGGCGTCCCTATAAATTACCATATACACTCGATCGGACACGATGGGCGGGGTAATTATATGTACGAATAATCGTTCATTTAACCGGACACGGGAATGGATTAATAGCCACTAGAATAATTAAAACAGGGGTAAAATTACATTCAAGGGTAATTGGTGTAATTGTTAACAAAGTAGTAAAACCTTGGTTTACACGCAGTCGATAACCTGGTGTATTCATTAAACAAAGTATTAAAACCTTGTTACAATTCGAATCCCCAATTAGTTGGAATATTTAACTTCGGGTATAATAATAATTTGACGAGGACACTCGCACTTTATATTTATGACTGATGGACTGTTATGGACAAAAACCAGACGGACATATTGAATAATCCAGGACAAAGGACAATTAACCCATGGGCATAAAACTAAAATCAACACGTCAAACATCATGATTACGGAAGTTTAAATAAGCATAATTCTTTTATTTCATATTTAATTTCCTTTATTTTATATTTAATTGCACTTCTAATTATCGCATTTTTATTTATTGTTATTTAATCGCACTTTTAATTACCGTACTTTTTAATTATCGCAATTTTATTTTATCGCACTTTTATTATTCGCAATTTCATTATCGTTATTTACTTTACGCTTTAATTTAAGTCTTGTATTTATTTTATATTTTACATTAGGTTTTAACTGCGACTAAAGTTTTAAAATCGACAAACCGGTCATTAAACGGTAAAAACCCCCCTTTATAATAATAATAATATTACTTATATATATATTTGTATTTTTAATAAAAGTAAACTAATATAGCGTTACGCTTTGTTTAAAGATTTCCCTGTGGAACGAACCGGACTTACTAAAAACTACACTACTGTACGATTAGGTACACTGCCTATAAGTGTTGTAGCAAGGTTTAAGTATATCCATTCTATAAATAAATAAATATCTTGTGTAAAATTGTATCGTATTTAATAGTTTTTCCTGCTAAAATTAATAACTATTTTATATACACCTCGCTTAACACCAAGTATTTTTGGCGCCGCTGCCGGGGAAACTATCTTAAAAGCCGGAAGCGCAACGCTAATAATAAAAAAAAAAAGATTTTTATTTTACTTTTATTAAAAGTCGTTTTTGTAAAAATACGTTTTAAATATTCGAAAATATAAAAAGGAAAAACAAAAATATAAGCATTTTTAAGATTTTGTTAAATATTTAAGTTTTATAAGTTTCTTTATTTTTATTTTAGTTTATAAAAAATATAAGTTTTATTAACTATCTTTTATTTATAAAAAAAAAAAAAAACAGAAAACAGATATAAAGAAAATAAAAAAAAAAAAATAATAAATAAAGAAAAAACGCGTCGAATTTAAAGCTGTCATCTGAATTCTGGAACCCCGCGACTCGCGGGGTTTTCTGCATTAATTACCGCGACTCGCGGAGATTCTCTGACACGCGAACAGAAACCCTAATCCTGCATTAATTACGATTATTAATTATTTATTATTATTATTTAACCCTAATTATTATTATTATTATTATTAGTTTTATTTTTACTTTTACTTTTTATTTAATTTATGTATTTAGTATTAATTAGTTTTATTAAATTGTAAAATTAGTAGTTTTATTAAATAAAATAATATAAAAATAATATTTTTATAAAAATTGTACTTTTTACAACTTTTTATATATTTTTATATTTTGTCCCTTTTTAATCATTGTAGCGTAATATTTGTATTTTTAGCTCATATTTAATTTTAAACTTAGTTTTTGCTATAGTTATTTTTACTCCTAGATTTTTAGGCTTTGCCGTAGAATTCCTTAAGTGCTTTTTCTTTAGACTAAGATTTAGGTACTTTAGAATTTTGCGACGCCTTTTTAAGTTTTAGTTTCTTTTTAAGTTATTTCCATTTGGGATTTAGTTTTTCCTGTAAGCTTTAATATTTTTAGACACCTTTTACTATGTATCAATTATCATTTCAATTAGTAATTTCAATTTGCGATTATAATTTTAAGTTAGTTGTAGTAATAAGGTTAGGTTAGTCAAATATTTTTAAGTTTTTATAAGTTTCTTTTATTTTTCCGTCACCTTTTATTTTTCAACCATTTTTTCTTTTTCGACCTTTTTCGACGAACTCTTTTTCTTTCTTATTTCTCGCTATTCTAGTTTTAGGACATAGATTTTTATTCTACTTCTTATCTAAATTTCTTAAAATTACGAAAATTTATTTTGAGTGGTTAAATTGATAGACATCAAAATTTTCTGGTTCGTAGTAATAGTTGGATTTGTACGTGGACCGGGTTATTGGAGCCAAACAGTACTCAATTATATTGAGACCAAACGAATCCTGCCCCTCTGCTGCATCTTTTGGCTATTCGAAACGTGGGCAAAATCAGAAAAGTCTATTGATTGGATAACTTATTATAATTTTTCTTTCCTTTTAAAAACTAATAGGATATTCAGTGAATGCACCGAGCAAGACGTTCACCACCTTTTGTACGTTCACCACCTGTAACTAGATCAAGACATTTAGCAAATATTGTCGCCGTTGATTTTTCTTTAGAATCGTCATCTAGTCGAACAAGAACTCCAACTCAAATTTCCGATAATCCATCTTTTGAACCCGACTTCACAATTAAGAACCCGGAGCATATTCAAGGACAATTCCAAGATATTGAACCACTAATTATTCCTCCTGAGCCACAAACCATTAAATCAGAATCCTCTAGTGATTCGTATTCAACAAATTCAATTATGGAAGTAACGGAACCTCTAAGTATGGAAGATCGAATGAGAGCCACACGCACGGGCCAAGGTCACGCCATTATTAAGCCAGAAGTTAATGCGCCAGATTATGAAATCAAAGGACAAATTCTACACATGGTAACTAACCAATGCCAATTCAGTGGTGCACCGAATGAAGATCCTAACGAACACCTTCGTACGTTTAAAAGAATTTGTACACTATTCAAAATCCGAGAAGTGGAAGATGAGCAGATCTATCTCATGTTGTTTCCTTGGACTTTAAAAGGAGAAGCCAAAGATTGGTTAGAATCGTTACCTGAAGGGGCGATTGACACATGGGATGTCTTAGTTGAAAATTTTTTTCAAAGATTCTTTCCGGCATCTAAAGCCGTGAGACTTCAAGGAGAAATTGTTACGTTCACACAAAAGCCAAATGAAACATTATATGAGGCGTGGACAAGATTCGGAAGGATGTTGAGAGGATGTCCTCAACACGGTTTAGACACTTATCAAATAGTACAAATATTCTACCAAGGTGTCAACGTTGCTACACGAAAAGACATCGACATAACAGCTGGTGGTTCCATTATGAAGAAAACCGCAACTGAAGCTTACAAAATTATTGATAACACAGCCTCCCACTCGCATGAGTGGCACCAAGAAAAAGATATTTTTCGTTCATCTAAAGTGGCTAGAGCCGATTCTAGCCATGACTTTGATTCCGTTTCAGCAAAAATAGATGCTTTCGAAAGACGAATGGAAAAGATGAATAAAGATATTCACGCAATACGAATCAGTTGTGAGCTATGCGGTGGACCACACTTATTGAAAGATTGTCACATTGAACCAACATTGGAACAACGAGAGAATGTTTCCTATATGAACCAAAGGCCTGGAAATAATTATCAAAATAATTATCAACCGCCAAAGCTAAACTTCAATCGAAATCAAAACATTCTTTACAATCCAAAAGGACCCGAAAATAACTGGTATAACCAACAAGGTCCGAATAACCAACCAACTCAAAACAACACTTTCAATCAACAAAGACCTGGCTTATATAAACCACAACAACAAACCGAAGAGAAAAAGTCAAATATGGAAGACGTGGTATTCAAGCTAGTTGAATCTCAAACACAATTTATTGAAACTCAAACCCAAACGAACGAGAGATTTGATCAGTCATTAAGAACTCAACAAGCTTCCATTTTGAATCTAGAAAAACACGTAGGTACTCTTGCTAGCATGATGAGTGAGAGGGAACAAGGAAAGCTACCGAGTAATACTGAAGTAAATCCTCGGAATGAGAATGTTAATATGGTTTCAACGAATTCTGAAAAACCAGCACCAGAAGATGGGAATGTTTTAGATGAGAGTAACAATGAAGAAGTTACACCACCACCACCACCCGAGTATGTAAAGCCAGTGGTGGCACCATACAAACCACCCATCCCGTTTCCAAGAAAAGGAGTTGAGTATGAGCAAGTAATAAGTAATAAAGATTGTGATACTTCTGGAAAGAAGAAGAAGAAAAAGAATAAGAAAGTATAAGAAACAAAAGCCATAGAAGTAAACCCGGTGAAGACAGTTCCACCAAAACCTCCACCTAGAGTAGGTGATCCGGGTGAATTTATTGTTCCCTGTCTACTTAGTGATTGTGTCATGTATGATGCACTAGCAGATTTAGGTGCAAGTGTAAGTGTTATGCCTCTTTCATTATATAAGAGATTAGGAGTAGGTAAGTTAAGTCCAACGGATATGAGTGTTCGACTCTTTGATCAAACCATTAAGCACCCAGTTGGAATTGCTGACAACCTACCCGTTCAAGTAGGCAATTTAACCTTTCTAGTCGAATTTATTGTCATTGACATAGAAGAGGACCCAAACATTCCTCTAATTTTAGGTCGGCCATTCTTAGCGTCCACCAAGGCGTTATTTGATGTAGGAAATGGAAGAATGACACTTAAAAGTGGTGACAAATCGATCACCTTTATGATTCGAAAGTCTAAATCTCCACCAGCCAAAACCGTTGAACCAGTAAAAACAATTGGTAAGAACCATGTGTTTTTACCAACTCCAACGGTAATACTTAGCAATAATGAAACGCCTAAGTGTGGGGAAAATGAAGTAACACCTAATGATGACATGATAACAAAGAACCCCGTTGTTGATACGAAATTTAATGATCCCGTTATTAATAGTTCAATGAAGAAACTTATTAAACGGATTCGCGATGCTAGAACCAAGGGGAACTTTAAGTTATGTAACCGGTTAGTATCCAATCTATCACCTAAAGAAAAGGAGAAACTAGTTGAAATTGTGGAAATTACACAGGAATCCGACCAATGGCTTAAAGAAAAAGTCACGGATATGCAAGTTGATTATGGACCAAGAGAAATTAACAATGAAGTTAATCACAATTTTGACACCATGGCTACCTAAGTGTGGGGAGATTCAAATGTTCTAAAAAGAAAATGCTATCTAGAGTTAGTTGTTCTGTTCTCGTGTAGTTCCGAGAATGGAACCCGATTGGTCTTTCCCTAGCAGACCCTAAAGAACTAGTCTTCTCCCCCCATTCTGATTTTTTTTTTTTTTTTTAGGTTTTTACAAAATGAAGACTGCCTGTGAACTAAACCATGGTCTAATGCTACACGCTTTGATCACTAAACGTAATAATGACATACTACCGAGTGAAATAGTATCAGTAATCAGAGAAAGAATGGACGGAGTTAGAAAAGAATCCAGATGCGAAGATAATAAGTTACAATTTGGTAAAGGAAAATCAAAATCCGCAGCGAAAAGAAGAGCACGACACCTAGAAAGATGTCACAAATGCGGAAAATGGTCACATGGAGGTAAATGTTCAAATAATCAAACCTATTCAAATACCGAATTTGTTACTTTATGCAGAGACGGACCGTTCATATGTTTAGAAGAAAAGATACTGAATGCTCGAGGTTACGCCTATGTAGCCATGGAAAACCAATTAAACCGACTATCTTATGAATGGGATAGATCATATAACTAAGAAATCTATTTCACAGGTATGTCTGTACAGTTTTTATTTTTAACCTTTTGATAATAAACGCTAATTTGTTCGCTAAAAAGTATTAAATTGGTATTGAATAAAATTAGGTTTGGCGACCGAAATTATTGATATCATTCAAAAATTTATTACATCACTGCGAAATTTAACGTTTATTCTTAAGGTATAAATATCTTTAAACAATCAACCCAAAATATTTCAAAAATTCGTCATGAGTTAAATTAGGTCTTGGAACCGAAATTACTTTACCGAAAAGAGGGGCGCATATTTTTGATAATATTTGATTGATTAAAGTGGGATAAAAAGACAAAAAGATTTTTAATTTTATTTTTACCATGTTTTTAAAATTAATATTTAAATCTTAAATTAATATTGTAAACTTTGTAAAAACAATATTTTTAAAATTATAAATATTTGAAAAATTAATATAAGCTTGGTATGAATTTATAAATTTTTAAATTAAGTTTGGTGTGAATTTTTAATTTTTAAAATATAAATTTTTAATTTTATGCATTTTAAATTTTAAGTTTGGTGTGAATTTTTAATATTAATTTTGAATTTTATATTTAAGTTGTGTGAATTTAAAAACAAAAATTTACTTTATCTCATTAAGTTAAGAATATGATTTTTAAAATTCATCGTAAGTTGAAGACTAGGTCTTTGAACCGAAATTGCTTTACCCGAGGGAGGGACGAGAACTTTTATTATCATTATTTTTAATCTTATTGAATTAAAGTATGCCAAAAACATTGAAAAAACCCAAAAATCTTAGCTTTTAAAACAATCGCTACAAAAAGACAAATTTTAAAATTTTGTCGAGGGACGGACTAGGACATCGATCCGAAACGACCTCGTCCTAAATAACAAGGGAAACAAAATTTTAAAATTAATTACTTAATTGTTTTAATAAGTTAATGATTATAAAAAAAAAAAAAAAATATATATACCAAACTCCGCGACTCGCGGAGTTTGGAGGGTAAATCCCCGCGACTCGCGGAGGAGTCGGATTACAGAAAAAAAATAAAGAGCTGCAACAGCTCAGTTTCAACCCCAAAACAGAAAAACTGCTGCGAAAAACCCCGAAAAACCACCCAAAAACACCCCAAAAATCACAATTTTTAACCGTTAATCACCAAATCTTTTGCTAAAATCATGTTGAGAAGGATGCTATCTAAGAATTACTCAAGAAAAACGGTAAATTTCTACACCTAAACACCATTTAATCCGAAATTTGGTGTTCTTGAGCAAATTTTTCCCCAATTTGATTTTGATGCTTTTTAATGTAATTAAGCTTAAATTGTTTATGTATTATGCTTGTATAACCTAGATTGATGCTGTTTAACATGATTAGAAGCCTTAAACTTAAAATTTTGAGTAATCTAGGGTTTGTGTTCTTGAGCAAATTTGGGGCTTTTTGATATAAACAGGTTATGGCCGATTTTTGTCATGAATTGTTGCTAAATTGAGTAGTGTAACATGTCTAGGTAGTTAAATGATCCAAACTTTGAGCCTAAACATGATTTTGAGAATTAAAGTGGACTTTTTCAAGTCTAAAATTCATGAACTTGATTTTTGAAAGATAATGCCATTTGAGACTTGTTTAATTGCTAGTAATGATTATTTTGACATGTTATTTGAGTTGAATACTTATGAACTTGGCGAACATTTTCGTATATGCTTATTTGAAAAAGTGTAGATTTGATGAAAATATGAAAATGAGCTTAAGTTTGATATAAATTGATAATGTCATTGTAATTATTTTGATTGATGATTTTGCTGACACTAATGCATATTTGGATGCACAAAAATTGTGTTTGATGTGTTTTGCAGAATGAAAGGGGTGAATCTTCATCCCAAGCCCGCAATGCTCCTGCTGAGAATTTGGAACAACAGGAGGTGGATAACTACTACAAGCAGGATATACCTCATCCAGTCATGACCTTTTCTGATATGCACTTGGAAGAGTTGCACCCGAACCTGAGATTTGACAGACTTTGGATAGATTATCCAAAATATCAACGGGGTTTGCATACTCTTCATTCTAAGGTTGTTGAGGTACCAAAGGTCATAGAATGGGGACCCTTAGAAGCTGTAGAATTGGCCGGGCCAATTAGGGAATTACTTGTACAGAGGTATGGTAATTCTTCTTTTAATGACTGGTTATGTTTATTCACCATACGTAGACCTGTATATAAAGTATGGTGTGAAGAATTGTTATGAAGTATAGAGTTGAATGATCGGGTAGCTAGTTTAACCGATCGTTCTTTTATTAGATTTTTGTTAGGCGGTTCGATGCGCCACATGTCTTTACTGGACATGGCTCAGGCTTTACGTATATATACGCCTGAGGAGTTAGCGTCTGCCGATTGTAGAGGATTGATACTAAACGGTAGAAAGATAGATGAAAATTTTGATACACACGGTGTGTGGAGTCAAATGACAAGCCATCACCGTTTCAAAGGGGGAAATTACTCTTATTTGGATATAGATAGAGCCGAATTAAGAGTGATACATAGGTTTTTAGCTAATTCGATTACACAAAGGGGTAAGAACAAAGAAAAAGTAAATGAACAGGATTTGTTTTACCATATGTGTATTCGAGAACCACAAAGCGCTGTAAGTATACCATATTGTGCGGGTTATTATTTATCAGCTATGGTTCGGGGGATGCGACCACATAGCATAATAGGAGGTGGTATTTTTATTACTTTGATTGGTGAATATCTCGGTGTGGATATAAGTCGGGGGGGATTATTAGTAGAAGAACCGGAACCCCGCGATACTATAGGTTTAAATGTATACCATGGTGCGAAAGTTTTGAAGAGGCGAAATAACGCCGCAGTACGATACCATGGTAGACATCCACAGGTGGAGAGAAACCAGCAGCAAGGTAATGTAGGAGGGGGGAATGAGATGCAAGAAATGCATAGGTTTATAGCTTCTCAGGAATACGAAAATGCTAGACAGAGAGCATTTGAAGATTGGCAAGTTCATCAGAACCAGATCATAGCTCATTGCCAACATATAGGTAGAAACTATATTCCTACACCGAAACCCATCTTCCCTCCTTGGTCTATAGAGATGCAGCCACCATATCCTACGTATGACCCTGCCGAAGCATTCTATAGCACTTATGGTTATGCCTGGAACCCCTATTGGTACCAATATCATCCTTAGTTTACTTATTTTTTTTTTTTTTTTTTTTTTTTGTAATTTGTAATTATTGATACATTTAATATTTTTGTTAATATTGTAATCATTTTTATAATTATCTAACTTTTATTCTTAGATTTTAATAATTTTTTGAATGTGGGGTAATATACCAAACTTCAAAAATATGTATATATGTTTGCAGTTTATCTTATGTACACAACAGGGTAAAACAACGCATTTTCAAAGACTGGCATTAAGTTCAGCAAAAGCAATTAATTTTGACGACAAGATGCAAAATATATGTGAAATAACAACAAGACGGAATGAACAAATGATGTGCACCATTTATCATTCAGCAAACAAACGCCAATATATTTGGAAACTTTGGTAAAAATTTAATCATTTTCACACAAATCACCCTCAATAATTTAAATTGTTATTAATTTCTTGCAAATGAGGGCATTGCAAGATCTTAAGTGTGGGAAGGGGTTAAATTCTTTCGGATTTTAAAATTTTTTATCTTAAACACTTGGTTACCATTAAAAATACTAGTAAAGCAGTAGTTGTATTAGAATCTAGTGCTCTCTGATAAAAAAGAACAGCCCTAGTCTTATATACTGACTATCCAATTCTAGTAAAATTTTTCAATTAAATGAACTAAAAATCATGTTTATACATATTTATGAACGATAAAACTAGGTTTTAACACCGAAATTATTGTTACCTCGGAAAGGACATAAATTGAGAAACAAACTAAAATGTCAAAATTCATTTAAAATGGAATAGAGGACGATAAAAAGGAAAATAAAAGCCAAGTGTGGGAGAATTTACCAAGTTATTTTAAACATATGTCACATATATCTGTAACAAATAACTGAAAATACTTTTGCTTTGGACTAAACTAAACTGTTTTACCCGATGAAAGAAAAGAAGAGATGGATCTACACGATGAATCAATTCCATCATTAAAAGGAAGTAAAGTCTTCCGAAAAAGACACGCGCTTCTTGATTTAGGTCACGAAGTTGTCGTCCAGACCAGCTGTAGGTTGACGAAAAATCTAGAAAAGTCATCACTAAAATCAGCAGGAAATCCACGGACCTCAGCATTAAACATGGTCGCCAAGTGGTCAGATTTATCCTAACCATGAGAAGGATTTATCTCATACAATGGGGGGGCACCATGCAAATTAGCTTGATAAGACTAATGAATCAGATCCCCAGAAAGGATAATCTCCTTAAAGATCAAAAATCAGCTTTTAAGACTGATATTACTCAATCCTAGAGATTGACCTTAAAGATTGAGAATTACAAACTCATGGAATTCAATGATATCTAAACTCGAGCTTGAACGAGAAAATATTTTGATCAAAATTATAAACCGATTTGTTTTCTGAAAACCCTATTTTCAATGCGTTCATTACCATTGAACGTAAAATCCTAGGAATTCACCTGGAATTCATTAGGTCACCTGAACTAAATCGGGTGTCAACCGTAAGAACGGTGGTTGCATAATGGTCAAAGACATGACCTTGTGCCATACCAAAAAATTATAAGGGTGAGCTTTACTATTGCTCCTACCAAGGATAGTAATTGCGTCCGACATGTTATAGACCATAATCAAAAGCATGTCACGGGACATTGCCTTAACAGTTGCTTGTTCAACGCTTTCCTTTACAACCGGACGGTAGTTTGCCGAAAGGTAATATACGGAACAAGTAAACTGGACGTGTTGCTTTCCAAATACAAGGTTAGCAAGTGGGTGACACAAAACAGCAAGTTTTGAGCTAAAATTTTCAATTCTGAACCCCACCAAACCCACAAAAATATTTTGCAAACACCGGTAAAGGGTTATCCCGGAAAACTTATCTAGCGTAAAAACTAGATTTAATTTTCAAAAGATCAAATGTTTTCATAAAGATCCAATTTCCTTAATGGATCTAAATTTTTATAGTCATGTGGGACTGTAAACCATATCGTTACTACCATTGTTTATACCGCCGTATAGAAATCACTGATGTACAAAGAGTGAAGAATAAAGAAGTGATTCTAGTATTTCAAGACAATATTGCTTGAGGACAAGCAACGCTCAAGTGTGGGAATATTTGATAATGATAAAAACGAACATATATTTCATAGCATTATTCCTCAAGAAAGACAAGCTTTTAGTTGCAATTGTTCTATTTACAAGTGATATTCGTTTAAATAATAAAAAGTGAAGACAAAAGACAGATTCGACGAATTGAAGACGCAAACGACCAAAAAGCTCAAAAGTACAAAAGACAATCAAAAAGGTTCCAATTATTGATAAGAAACGTCTCGAAATTACAAGAGTACAAGATTCAAAACGCAAAGTACAAAATATAAAATTGTACGCAAGGACGTTCGAAAATCCGGAACCGGGACCAGAGTCAACTCTTAACGCTCGACGCAACGGACTAAAAATTACAAGTTAACTATGTATATAAATATAATATAATATATAATTAATTATATTAATTATATATATATTATATATATAATAAAAACCGTCGGCAGAGAAAGACTCCAAGATGTGAGCTGGAATTTCAAACTCCGCGACTCGCGGAGTTTGAAGGCAAAATTCACCGCGAGTCGCGGAGCCCCAAAAATCAAAAATCCCTATAAAGCAAACCGAATTCTGATCAAAATTTCATAATCTATAATCTCTCTTCTCTCATATATACGAAAAATATATATATATAATTTATATTTTAATTTTAATTTTAATTATAATTCTAATAATAAGGGTATGTTAGCGAATGTTGTAAGGGTGTAAGTCGAAATTCTGTCCGTGTAACGCTACGCTATTTTTAATCATTGTAAGTTATGTTCAACCTTTTTATATTAATGTCTCGTAGCTAAGTTATTATTATGCTTATTTAAAACGAAGTAATCATGATGTTGGGCTAATTACTAAAATTGGGTAATTGGGCTTTGTACCATAATTGGGGTTTGGACAAAAGAACGACACTTGTGGAAATTAGACTATGGGCTATTAATGGGCTTTATATTTGTTTAACTAAATGATAGTTTGTTAATGTTAATATAAAGATTTACAATTGGGCGTCCCTATAAATTACCATATACACTCGATCGGACACGATGGGCGGGGTAATTATATGTACGAATAATCGTTCATTTAACCGGACACGGGAATGGATTAATAGCCACTAGAATAATTAAAACAGGGGTGAAATTACATTCAAGGGTAATTGGTGTAATTGTTAACAAAGTAGTAAAACCTTGGTTTACACGCAGTCGATAACCTGGTGTATTCATTAAACAAAGTATTAAAACCTTGTTACAATTCGAATCCCCAATTAGTTGGAATATTTAACTTCGGGTATAATAATAATTTGACGAGGACACTCGCACTTTATATTTATGACTGATGGACTGTTATGGACAAAAACCAGACGGACATATTGAATAATCCAGGACAAAGGACAATTAACCCATGGGCATAAAACTAAAATCAACACGTCAAACATCATGATTACGGAAGTTTAAATAAGCATAATTCTTTTATTTCATATTTAATTTCCTTTATTTTATATTTAATTGCACTTCTAATTATCGCATTTTTATTTATTGTTATTTAATCGCACTTTTAATTACCGTACTTTTTAATTATCGCAATTTTATTTTATCGCACTTTTATTATTCGCAATTTCATTATCGTTATTTACTTTACGCTTTAATTTAAGTCTTGTATTTATTTTATATTTTACATTAGGTTTTAACTGCGACTAAAGTTTTAAAATCGACAAACCGGTCATTAAACGGTAAAAACCCCCCTTTATAATAATAATAATATTACTTATATATATATTTGTATTTTTAATAAAAGTAAACTAATATAGCGTTACGCTTTGTTTAAAGATTTCCCTGTGGAACGAACCAGACTTACTAAAAACTACACTACTGTACGATTAGGTACACTGCCTATAAGTGTTGTAGCAAGGTTTAAGTATATCCATTCTATAAATAAATAAATATCTTGTGTAAAATTGTATCGTATTTAATAGTTTTTCCTGCTAAAATTAATAACTATTTTATATACACCTCGCTTAACACCAGTTAGTATATCATATAGATATATAACATGTGATTAGTTGATTTTAAAAGTCAAGTTAGAAGGACTAACTTTTGTTTGCGAACAAGTTTATAATTAACTAAACTATATTCTAGTGATTACAAGTTTAAACCTTCGAATAAGGTAGTTTTATATATATATATATATATATATATATATATATATATATATATATATATATATATATATATATATTAATCGATTGATGTTATGAACATCATTACTACCTCAGGTTTTGTGGATAAACCTACTGGAAATGAGAAAAATAGATCTAGCTTCAAATGATCCTTGGATGGCTTGAAAGTTCTTGAAGCAAAATCATGACACGAAAACAAGTTCAAGTAAGATTTCCACTCGAAATAAGATTGTTATAGTTATAGAAGTTGAATCAAAGTTTGAATATGAGTATTACCTTGTATTAGAAAGATATCTTACTGTAAATAAGAAAGATTTCTTGAGGTTGGATGATCACTTTACAAGATTGGAAGTAAGTTAGCAAACTTGGAAGTATTCTTGATTTTATGAAACTAGAACTTATAGAATTTATGAAAAACATGTGACGACCCGGAAATTTCTGACCAAATTTAAACTTAATCTTTATATAATTCCGACTTGATAAGCAATGAATTTTAATAAATCTTGAACCTCCGAAAAGAGTTTTACAAAAGCTTTTGGTCACCCTTTTATTCCGACGATTCACGAACGTCATAACTTGATTTAATTGTTTAATTGTTTAATTATTGTGTATATATATGGATTTATATATAATTAACTTGAAAATATGATAATTAAATATCTCATTAAGTATATTAACAAAGTATTATATATATATTTTCATACTACTAATTTAAAGAGTTTTCAAACAATATATTACTATTTAAACGACGTAATTAACTTATGTTAAAATGTATTTACATATAATGTATTACGAGTGTAAATACATCCTTACAAGTAATGAATATACTTTATAATATACCAATACATATAAAGGATAGCTATAATCGTATTTCCGTTCAATTTTCTCAAAGAATTCTACTCGCATTCATACAGTATTTTTACCCGTATTATACACAGCTTCTAGAAGTATTTACTATTGGTATATACCAATAGAAATCTGCAATTATTTTTGTAATATGTCATCCATGACCTAATCAATTTAATATGTCATGTATGACTTAATACAATTTAACTTATCTTAGATATTTTCACTAAAAGCCAAAATTATAAGCTTATAAATAAGGACCATTTTAACTCATTTTTACTCCACATTTTCTTAAGCTAAAAACACACACTTGAATGCTCTCATATCATACTTTAATCTCAGAAAATTTCCTCTTCATAATCAAGGTAAAATACTTCTCAAAATCCTTGTTCAATTCCTTGTATGGTTGCTATCTTATTATACTTATAAAACTTGTAAAAACTAGAACTTGTTTTGGTGAACACCAAGCTTGTTTGAAAAACTAATCTAATCTTTCTAACTTAACTCTAATAACACTTATTTATATGTATTATGATGTTATATTAAGTTAATATAAGAACTTATAACTTGTACATATGAAGAACACCTTGAAACTTAACATATATCCTTTAATCTCCATTCGGTAAAAAGCGGGCTGTTTTGGGTTGGGAACTAAAAACCTATCTTAGACTTTGAGTTCGAGGCTAAGATTTTGGAAATATGTTAATATATGTAAATAAGACTTCCAGTATTTTTTTTTCATGATTTTAGACAAAGTGGAAGTATTTTATCAAAAATCATATATTGGGTGGATGCCGGGATTTTTTCAAATCTGTCCACCGACATAAAAAGAGGGTAAAGCTCTAAAATTTACTACTTGGGATGAACTTTTCGAATTGGTTTTGTAAAATTTACTTCTTAATGAATCCATATCAATTTGATTCACTTTAAACGGAGTTGTAATGAATATTTGGCTAGCAAAACAAAATCTGCTAAAATTAACGTTGTATGGACGAAATTTATATTATAAAAACTATATTAACCATATCCTTGTTAACTTTTCCTATATCCTATATATATTTGGACATATTATCAGTAGTATAACAAAATATTATAATCTTGGTTAATTCTGTGATTGTATATATCTATAATAATATTCTTGGTACGTCCTAACACAATAAGTATACAATACATTTTGATAAATCCTAAGACAATACGTACTCAATACGTCTTAGTTAATTCTAAGACAATATGTATACAATATGTCTCTGGGTTGATGCAAAGACAATACGTATACAATACGTCGTGGGGTAATTCTAAGTATGTATATATATATATATATATATATATATATATATATACTGATTATTGGACTGTTGGACTTTTCTGACTATTTTGAACTACTAACAAGGGACTACTAACAATGGAATACTAACATAAAATGTTAAAAATTATTATATAAGTATTCTATGAACTTGCTTTATTTTATTCATATGTCGTATTATTATCTGAATCGTTATTATTGTTATAGGTTCGTGAATCCAAGGACGACGGTCATATTTTTAATAAGTTGAAAACTTATTATTAATATACTTTTACTACTGTGAGTATATAGTCCCATTTTTAAACTCTACAAATATTTTGGGATGAGAATACATGCATTTTATATTTTACGCTATGGACACAAGTACTTAAAATATTTTCTACGTTGAGTTGTACCACTTTGCATATCTTCCATAATAGCTTGGTAACTAATATTTACATGTTGTAAGAACATGTATACGCAAATCCTATTGATAGATCTATCGGGTTTGACAACCCCAACCGGGCTAGTCGCTCTAGTATCGTAAACGGTTGCATAGTACTTCATTTTTACTACACTTGGTACAGTGTAGGGAGATTTCATAATAAAGGGAATATGCTACATTAATGGTTAAGTATGGTTACCGAAGCGCTCAACAACTTATAGAATACTTTTATACACTTGCGAGTGTACATATATTTATAACTATGAAATCTTGTGGTCTATATTTATATCGATGATAAACCTATATATCTCACCAACCTTTATGTTGACTGTTTACGCATGTTTATTCTCAGGTCCTTAAGAAAGTCTTCCGCTGTTGTATTATCTGAGCAAGCTGTGCATGGAGTCTCATACTTTTATTTAAATAAATTGTTGCATTCAATAAAACCTTTGTCATGTATTATATTCGACTGTTACGTCACGTGTGTAGTATTTGGAAACCGACATATTTTGGGGATTATTTCTTAAATAATCGCCCACCTGTTTAAAACATGCATTATGTATAATAATGATGTGTTTTTTATGAAACGAATGCAATATTTTCTAAAACGTATCATATTGAGGTCAAATACCTCGCTATGGGACCAATGAGAACGTACTGCGTTTATATTAATATGGACGGGTCGTTTCAGAACACTTAGAACTTGAAGATAGAACTTGAGAGAGATCAATTAGATGAAGAAAATTAAAGAATGAAAGTGTTTGTAGGTGTTTTTGGTCGTTGGTATATGGATTATATATAAAGGATGTGTAATTTTGTTAACATGTAAATAAGTCATGAATGATTACTAATATTTTTGTAATTTTATGAGATATTTCATGCTAGTTTCCAAATGATGGTTCCCACATATGTTAGGTGACTCATATGGGCTGCTAAGAGCTGATCATTGGAGTGTATATACCAATAGTACATACATCTAAAAGCTGTGTATTGTACGAGTACGAATACGGGTGCATACGAGTAGAATTGTTGATGAAACTGAACGAGGATGTAATTGTAAGCATTTTTGTTAAGTAGAAGTATTTTGATAAGTGTCTTGAAGTCTTTCAAAAGTGTATGAATACATATTAAAACACTACATGTATATACATTTTAACTGAGTCGTTAAGTCATCGTTAGTCGTTACATGTAAATGTTGTTTTGAAACCTATAGGTTAAAGATCTTGTTAAATGTTGTTAACCCATTGTTTATTATATCTAAAGAGATGTTAAATTATTACATTATCATGATATTATGATATATTAATATATCTTAGTATGATATATATACAGTTTAAATGTTGTTACAACGATAATCGTTACATATATGTCTCGTTTCGAAATCATTAAGTTAGTAGTCTTGTTTTTACATATGTAGTTCATTGTTAATACACTTAATGACATGTTTACTTATAATTTATCATGATTAAACATAGTGTATCAATATCTTAATTTGATTCATATGTATTTAGTAAGACGTTGTTATAACGATAATCGTTATATATATCGTTTCGAGTTTCTTAATTCAGTAAACTCAATTTTATGTATACTACACATTGTTAAAATACCTAATGAGATACTTAATTATCATAATATCATGTTAACTATATATATAATCATATATATGTCATCATATAGTGTTTACAAGTTTTAACGTTCGTGAATCACCAGTCAACATGGGTGGTCAATTGTCTATATGAAACCTATTTAAATTAATCAAGTCTTAACAAGTTTGATTGCTTAACATGTTGGAAACATTTAATCATGCAAATATAGTTTTCAATTAATATATAATCATGGAAAAGTTCGGGTCACTACAGTACCTACCCGTTAAATAAATTTCGTATCGAAATTTTAAACAGTTGGAGGTGTTGACGTATCTTCTGGAAATAAGTGCGGGTATTTCTTCTTCATCTGATCTTCTCATTCCCAGGTGAACTCAGGTCCTCTATGAGCATTCCATCGAACCTTAACAATTGTTATCTTGTTTTGCTTAAGTCTTTTAACCTCACGATCCATTATTTCGACGGGTTCTTCGATGAATTGAAGTTTTTCGTTGATTTGGATTGCATCTAACGGAATAGTGAGATCTTCTTTAGCAAAACATTTCTTCAAATTTGAGACGTGGAAAGTGTTATGTACAACCGCGAGTTGTTGTGGTAATTCAAGTCGGTAAGCTACTGGTCCGACACAATCAATAATCTTGAATGGTCCTATATACCTTGGATTTAATTTTCCTCGTTTATCAAATCGAACAACTCCTTTTCAAGGTGCAACCTTAAGCATGACCATCTCTCCAATTTCAAATTCTATATCTTTTCTTTTAATGTCAGCGTAGCTCTTTTGTCTACTTTGGGCAATTTTCAATCGTTGTTGAATTTGGATGATCTTCTCGGTAGTTTCTTGAATTATCTCCGGAACCGTAATCTGTCTATCCCCCACTTCACTCCAACAAATCGGAGACCTGCACTTTCTACCATAAAGTGCTTCAAACGGCGCCATTTCAATACTCGAATGGTAACTGTTGTTGTAGGAAAATTCTGCTAATGGTAGGTGTCGATCCCAACTGTTTCCGAAATCGATAACACATGCTCGTAGCATGTCTTCAAGGGTCTGTATCGTCCTTTCACTTTGCCCATCAGTTTGTGGATGATAAGCAGTACTCATGTCTAGACGAGTCCCCAATGCTTGTTGCAATGTCTGCCAAAATCTTGAAACAAATCTGCCATCCCTATCTGAGATAATAGAGACTGGTATTCCATGTCTGGAGACAACTTCCTTCAAGTATAATGAAACAACCCAACCCGTATTCCATACGATAATTTTTTTTTATAATACACATTTATGCGCCAATTAAATATGTAAACCATTCCACAAGTTCCATTTAAACGTACATCAATTTAAATGTTTACAAAAGGCACGAAAGCCATTAATTAAGTTTAATACAAGTTTGACCCACTACAAGGATAGTTTATAATCCAAATGACCTCGAGCATGGTTTGGGGCTAAACTACCCAAAACGTTAGGCCAACTTCAAAAGCTAACACCAAAAGCACCCCCGACAACATAAGCGGGAGACCACTAGTCCAAACGTATGCCCTTACCCTTGTCCAAGCCGGAACCTATAAAATGGTAAACAACGAGAGGGTAAGCAAGGCTTAGTGAGTGCAACAATTATACATACATATATATAAGCTACTTACTTGCAAACACTTACCAAATCCGCATACATACTAGTTACCTAATTAGCATACCTTTCACATGTATAACGCTAAGTATCACGATAACAAGGCTAGTATAACAATAGCTTATAACACAACAATACAATATGCTAAAACACAAGTATAACGATGATGTTCACAACATCCGTAGTACTCAAGATCTCAAGGCTAGCCCAATGAATGGTATCGTCAACATCGAACTTAAATCCCATTCGCCTATATTAATGTGGTATCGTCAACACCGAACTTTAAACCCACATATGAGGTATCATCAACAACGAACTTTAAACCCTCATCAACGTCACTACAATAATCGTATGGCATCGTCAACATCGAACTTTAATTCCATACGTGTGAGGTATCGTCAAAAATGAACTTTAAACCCTCATCAACAACATAAATATACACTAGGGTATGGTATCGTCAACATCGAACTTTAACCCATACCCCACAAGCAAATAAATCATATACATGCATATATAATTATTCCACTCACCTTAGCACTTCGGTGGTGATTTAAATGCTTTCGTATACCTCGAGCAAAGTACCTAATACATAGGTACACATTCAATACACAACTAATGGCATTTACCACATTACTTACACTTTGAGCATTTAATGACCCAAATCGCATTGAATGGCTCAACCACACCCAAAAACGTCCTTAAATGCCAAGACTCATATTGAATCGCTAAAGCTAGTGATTTAAAGTCTACTAACATTAACTAGCACAACCTAGGGTAATTCATACCCATCTCACCCAAACTAGGTCAACATTACCCATTTTGACTCATTTTAACACTTTGACTCACAAACTAGTCATACTTAGTTCATTAACTATTTTCATCATCATTAACAAGTGTATTAGTGACAAAGAACTCATTTAACACTTTCAAATTCAAATCTTAAGTCCAAACCCTAGATTATAGTTACTTAGGGTTTCCTTTCATCAACACAACCCAAGTTCACCCATTTTAACCCCTAGTGGGTCACATAAGTTTCAAATGAACCAAAACCCTAGCATAACTAATTAAAACTCGAAACATAGAGTTAGAAATTTTCGAGACTACCAACGCGTAGCTAGAGACGCAAGGAACAACTTTAATTCTTGCTCCAAAGATCAACCCTCAATTCTTCACTCTCAAATCTCACTTTTAATCCAAATGGGTTTTAAGTTTTGGGAGAGAAAATGGAGAGAAAAGAGATAAAGAAAATGAATTAAATGAATATGTGGTGGAGAGTTAACGCTCCCTTCAGATCCACATGTCAATTTACCTTTTTGCCCCTTAAAATCCCTTAAATTGAGCTAAGTCTGACACCAGTTCAGCAGAACTGTCGCGGCGCAGACTTAATCGTCGCGGCGCGACACATAAAGGGAAAATAGGCCCTCCTTAACCCACTTCCTGATCCTGGTTCGCTTGATATGCCGCGGCGCGGACCCATTTGCCGCGGCGCGGCTTAAGGCTGCATCTGGACAGCTTGACCACCTTAAACAATTTTTGATGTTATTAAATTTGTACAATCCAAACCCGCTTCCTATATTCACCTAGCCTTCCACAATAGTCTCACAAGACTTAATGCTAACAAAACCCATGTTTAAACTTATATATATATATGCACACATTATCAAGTATATATATATATATATATATATATATATATATATATATATATATATATATATATATATATATATATATATATATATATATATATACACACACACACATATATTCATACATTTACGCATAAGCTAACGAGTTATAGACGTAAAAATGATTAAGTAGGTACCTTTCGATACGTACGGGAAAACGGGGTGTTACAACTCTCCCCCACTTGAATCGGAGCGCGTCCTCGCGATCCAAGCCGCGTAACAAGAAGGAAGATAAACCAACACAAACTCTTCGGGCTCCTAAGTAAACTCGGAACCCTTACTACGATGCCATTGAACTTTAAAAGTCCTAACCTCTTTATGTCTCAACCTTTTGACTTTCTCATCAAGTATGGCGATCGGTTCCTCGATATACTCTAACTTATTATTTAGCTCAATTTCGTCTAATGGCACCCAAGATGAATCATCCGCAAGACACTTACGGAGGTGGGAAACATGAAATGTATTATGGATCCTCGCAAGCTCTTTGGGTAATTCCAAACGATACGCGACCTCACCAACACGAGCTAAAACCTTAAACGGCCCAATAAACCGAGGGGCTAACTTTCCTCGTTTCCGAAACCGAATAATACCCTTCCATGGCGAAACTTTGAGCATCACCATGTCACCTTCTTGAAATTCAATCGTTCGTCTACGTTTATCGGCATAAGATTTTTGCCTATCTTGAGCCTTTTTCAAATGCTCTCGAATCACATCAATCTTGCTATTCGTCTCTAAAACCAAATCGGTACTCCCGATTTCGTTTTGTCCCACTTCACCCCAACAGATCGGGGTTCGATACCTACGCCTATAAAGCATCTCATAAGGTGGCATCCCAATACTAGTATGATAACTATTATTGTACGAGAATTCCACCAAAGGTAAGTGATCGTCCCAACTACCACCAAAATCGATAATGCATGCACGTAACATATCTTCTAAAGTTTGATTCGTACGTTCGGTTTGACCCTGCGTTTGAGGATAGTACGCCGTGCTTAATTTTAACTGTGTACCCATATCCTCATGAAACCTTTCCCAAAATTGAGATGTAAAACGAGTATCTCGATCCGAAACAATCGATATAGGAATGCCGTGTCGAGAGATGACTTCCTTGATAAACAACTTAGCCAAAGTCTCCGACGATATTGCTTCCTTAATGGGAAGAAACAAAGCACTCTTCATCAATCGATCAACTATAACCTTAATCGAATCAAATTGGGTTCTCACCGTTTTAGGTAACTTCGTGATGAAATCCATGGTAATGTGCTCCCATTTCCATTTCGGGATTTCTAACGGTTGTAACTTACCATACGGCTTTTGGTGCTCGGCCTTAACTTGCAAACACGTGACGCATTACTCAACATACTTCACAACATCACGTTTCATGCCCGGCCACCAATAATCTTTCCTTAAATCAAGATACATTTTCATCGCGCCTGGATGAATGGAATATTTTGACTTATATGCTTCATCGAGTAGCACTTGTCGGTAATCACCCATCTTAGGTGTGACGATCGCTCCAAATCCATATGGACGAACACGTCATTCATCGATTTCATTGCGAGGTATTTGACCTCTATATGATACATTTTGTAAAAATTGCATTCTTTTGAAAAGGCACACCATAAATGAATATTTAAATCAAAGGTTTTCGACATCTGATGATTTTTACATATAGACAATCACCGTAAATAAGTTTACAATAGTACTTCCATTGACAATGCAGTCAAAATAAGATACATGGTGATGATTTGGTGAATGCAACGTTTCCTTGATAAATATGCCATGTAAGACTCCATGCACATAGCTTGTCTAACATATAAGCAAACAGCGGAAGACTTCTAGGAAACTTGAGAATAAACATGCTAACAAGTGTCAACACAAAGGTTGGTGAGTTCATAGTTTTAATGTTTCGTATAATCTGTATATAAAAGTGGATCACAAGATTTCAGTTGTTTCATCCAGAAACGTTTATCAATATGTTTTAACATTTCAAATCATCTGTATGTAAAGGTTGATCACAAGATCTCAGTTGTTTTATTCAAAACGTTTATCAATAGGTTTTACATAAAAGGTGGACCACAAGATTTCAGTGGTTTCATCAGAAACGTTTATCAAAATATTCTACGAAATTGAGCACCCTGGTAACTAAACTTAACGTATATATAATTTGTACCCTTTGTATAATCATCTTAATAATACACGTAAACCAACGTGTACGCTTCTCAAATAGCATACATCCGTTAAAAGGCTAGTGCTCTAGCTCGGACGGGGATATCAAGCCCTATGGATCCATATATAACTACTCGCGCCCACCAGTTCTTATAACCGGCAGTTACTAGTTACCAAAGCTAAGGGATTTTCGGTTCAAACTCAGTGTAGAATTTAGTATGTACTTGTATCCATTGCGTTTAAAATAAAATGCATGTATTCTCAGCCCAAAAATATAGATTGCAAAAGCAATTAAAAAGGGAGCAAATAAAACTCACGCATATAAATCTAGTATTTTTAGTATTTATAAACAGTCGCATGTATTCTCAGCCCAAAAATATATTGAGTAAAAGGGATCATATGAAACTCACCTTATCAGCATATAAAGTCGTTCATCGTAATGTGATCGAAACTCAGAGTATCGAATAACCATAGATCTCAACGTATCAATATTGAGATTTAATATTGTAGAAAAGTACGTAGACGTAACGGAGATGATAAACACTAGGTTTGATTCACAAATATACCCCCGAACATTACCCATAACCTCCTTGGCAATAACCCATAATTTCCTTAACTCTAGCTTGCTCGTAAACTTGTTTTGAAATCGTTTGGACATAACCTCGTCGTAGCATTTTATGTATAATACTAATAATATTACTAATAAAAATAATAAGATTAATAATAATAATATTAATCTTAATAATATATATATATATATATATATATATATATATATATATATATATATATATATATATATATATATATATATTTGAGAGACAGAGAGATTTTGAGAAAAAAAGTAAATATATTCGAACAAAACTTGCGAGCTTTATAGACCTGGCCTTATTTCCACTGCCATGCGATCGCATGGCTGGGCAGTGTAATTCCCATGCGATCGCATGGGAAACTTTTCCAGCTCACAATGTTTTGGCAACTAGCTCGTCGACATATTTTTATAATATATATAATATATAATTTAAATTAATTAATTATATATTATATTTTATTCTCGTGCATAGTTGATTTGTAATTTTTGTTTCGATAAGTCGTACGTCGTCACTCGACTTATGTCTCGGTTCCGGTTTTTCGAATGTCCCTTCGTACGCTGAGAAAACTTGTACATTACATTTTGGGACACGTACCTTAGTCAAAATATAGCCTTAAATTATCCCTAAATTATATCACTCAAAATATAACTTATACATTTGAGTGTTTTGGTCATTTACATCTATAAATCATCGTCTCGCTATTTGTTAAAATACATTTTAAAATAGTGTTTTACTGTAGCAAAGTTACTGTAGCAAAGACAATTTTTACTGTAGCAATTCACTGTAGCAAATAGTGATTTTCGAAAACACTGTAGCATTTTGGGTACTGTAGCAATTTGAAAATACTGTAGCAAATTAGTGTTTTACTGGTTCATCTTAAATGCTTTAGTTAACTTATCTAAATATCAATCAAATCAATAAACGAATGTTACTATCGTTTACTAAATAACTTGAAATTATATATATGTATATATCTTTTTAATATACATAAATCAGTTTTTAAATACACATTGGAAGTTATTTATAAATAAATTTTAATAATAAATATTTCAACTTATCATATATATTCAAATAGATATTTAAACCAATAAGTTTAATGTACGGTATCAAACAATTAATACATTGTTACCTTTTCAAGTTATAGTATATATGTATCTATTTACATATAATTGTTCGCGAATCGTCGAAAACAATCGAAAGGTATTTGAATATATGAAAGTAGTTCAAAAATTTTTAGATTCAGTTTTACAGACTTTGCTTATCGCGTCAGAAATGTAAATCATACAAAGATTAAGTTTAAATTTGATCAGAAATTTCCGGGTCATCACATTAGGCACCCACACTCTTCCTCGAAAAGACAACAAACCACGCGAGCCCATAGTAATGAACTCCGATTGTCCCACAATTCGTTCTGCATGCTTGTTGTGAACGTAAGCCTCTATTTGAATCACACCGAGTTTTTCAAGAAAATCGTTAGTAATAATCATACGTAACAATCCCAATCGTAACGCCGGGTGATGACTCTTTCGACTTAACGCATCCGTGACCACATTCGCCTTACCCGGATGATAAAGTATTTCACAATCATAATCTTTCACGACATCCATCCACCTACATTGACGATAATTCAAATCTCGTTGATTAAAGAGGTGTTTCAAACTCTTATGATCCGAATAAATCGTACACTTGACACCATACAAGTAATGGCACCAAATTTTCAACGCATGCACAACCGCCGCCAACTCGAGATCATGAGTCAGATATATCGTCTCGTGTTCCTTTAATTGTTGAGAGGCATAAGCAATGACTTTACCTCTTTGCATTAGAACACACCCGATTCCATTTAACGAAGCATCACAATAAACCGTCATGTCTTCCACTCCTTCCGGCAAAACTAACATCGGAGCTTGACACAACTTCTCTTTTAATAGTTTAAAAGCAATTTCTTGCTCGTTCTCCCAAATAAACCTCGCGTTCTTCCTTGTTAATTTCGTCAACGAAGAATCGATCTTAGAAAAGTCTTGGATAAACCGACGATAATAACCGGCCAATCCGAGAAAACTTCGGACCTCCGTAGGCGTAGTCGGTTGTCTCCAACTCTTCACCGTCTCTATCTTCCCCGGATCTACATGAATGCCGTCTTTGTTCACAATGTGACCAAGGAATTGAACCTCCCTTAGCCAAAATTCACATTTGGAGAACTTAGCATACAACTTCTCTTTTCGTAACGTCTTCAATACTTCACGCAAATGACGTTCATGCTCGTTCATACTTTTCGAGTAAACAAGTATGTCGTCAATGAAGACAATTACCGACTTGTCCAACATAGGTTGGCACACTTGGTTCATAAGATCCATGAATGCCGCCGGTGCATTCGTGAGACCAAAAGGCATAACTACGAACTCAAAATGCCCATAACGTGTTTGAAAAGCCGTTTTCTCAATATCTTCCTCACGGACCCGCATTTGGTGATAGCCGGACCGTAGGTCGATCTTAGAAAAATACGTCGCACCTTGGAGTTGATCAAACAAATCGTCGATCCTAGGCAGTGGATAACGATTCTTGATTGTCACTTTATTCAACTCCCTGTAGTCGATGCACATCCGCATACTACCATCCTTCTTTTTCACGAATAAAACCGGAGCGCCCCACGGCGAAGCACTCGGTCGAATAAAACCCTTCTTGAGCAACTCTTGGGCTTGATTTAATAACTCTTGCATTTTCGTTGGTGCTAAACGATAAGGAGTTTTAGCAATGGGAGTAGCTCCTGGAACCATCTCAATGCGAAATTCAACTTGTCTTTTCACAGGAACACCCGGTAACTCGTCCGGAAAAACATCTTCGAATTCCCTAACCACCGGAATTTCACAAATAGGTGGTGGCTCATCACGAGTATCAACAACATGGGCAAGAAAAGCCAAGCCACCACTAACAAGAAAACGACGTGCCCGTGCAAAAGAACATATCGGCACAAGTCTTCTTCGTCTATCGCCATGAATAATCAACTCTCCCCCACTTGGGGTCTTCACACGTATAAACTTTTTATGGCATGCAATATCAGCTCTATTTCGATCGAGCCAATCCATACCAACAACGATATCAAAATCGCCCAAAGTCATAGGGATGAGATCAATTTTAAAGTTTTCGGCACCAAAAACGACATCACAATTCTTACACACATCAACCACTAGAACCGTCTTGCCGTTCGCTATTTCGAATTCTACCAGACGACTTAACTTAGCTAACGGTCTATCAAGTTTAGGCACAAATTTTGGAGACAAAAATGACAAATTTGCACCGCTATCAAAAAGAATCCTTGCCGGATTAGAATTAACCAAGAAGGTACCTGAGACAACTTCGTTGAATTGCTTGCTTCGTCGTTAGTCATCAAATAGTTTCGACCTCGAGCCGTACCCGCCGCCTTCTCTAGCCTTTTAACGTTATCGTTGTTCAAATCGGGACACTCTGATTTTCGGTGTCCTTCTTTGTTGCAATTAAAACAAGTGAGCTTGTTTGTTGAATTTGGCTTCAGACAATCTCGAGCCATATGTCCACGTACCCCACAATTGTAGCAAGTAGGGACAAAGTTCCCAAAACCACCGGTAGCGCCCTTCTTCACACTATTGACAGTTTCGGAACCCTTTTTGTTCTTGTTCTTGTTCTTTTTATTTGAAAAATTCGAATAACTCGAACCTTCAAACTTTCTTTTTGAAAAAGTGAAATCACTCTTCCTCGGAACCTCCGGTTCAAAATCCCGAGCCAACTCGAATAGCTCTTCAAAAGTCTTAGACATTCCCCGACTAATCTTACCCTTTAACTCATCGTTCAAGGTACGGTAGAAATCTTTCATTAGCTTGTGATCGTCACCAACATATTCTGGGCAAAAGCGAGTCTTTGCCAAAAAGGTAGACTTGAGAGTAACTAAGTCCATCGAACCTTGTTGCAAATGATGCAACTCGTCCCGGATTCTATCAAGGTCGGAAGAAGTTCGGTATTCTTGGAAGAATTCCTTTTTAAACTCCTCCCATGTCAAGCTCATGCATTGTTCTTCACCATATAAATTGATTTTGTCGTCCCACCACAACTTGCCTTCTTCACGTAGCATGCTAGACCCATATATCGTCTTCTTCTCGGGAGGACATTCCGCGGTACGGAAAGTTCCCTCGATATCGGAAATCCAACAAGTGCTTTTCAATGGATCCCTCACCCCATTTTACATCGGAGGTTGAGTATCCTTGAAGTTTTTGTAGTGGAAATCCCGTCTTTCTTCACCTCCTTCACCACGAGGATAAATGTTTCTAGCCTCTAAAGCCTCCTCTATTGCGGCATTCATTCGATCGTTGATCATTTCGGTCACTTGTCCATCGACCGACTCTTGGAAGACCTTTCGGACATCGTCAAGAAAATCCTTCTTTAACTTTTTAAAGATGGCCTCAACCTTGGCCGTGAGTTCAACATCCTCACTCGTACCACCGTTATCATTATCGTGTCCGTTTCTCGTCTTCATTCTATAAAACGGAAAAGATTAAATGAAGAACAAAAAGACATAACATGTAAGTATATACATGTACACCACACTACTCCATCTCGCTCGACAATCGTCGTACATTACTTGTTTGACACGATTTGCACCTGTAACAACGGTAGCTAATCATTGTTACGCGAGCACGTCGCATTAACTCGCTAGTACAACGTCCGTCTTGCTTGATGATTGCTAAACACAATACAAAACAATTCGCACAAGGTTAGTTCATATAAACCAAAGCACTAACAGTTCCCGATTAGACCCAAAGTCCTACAAGTCCCGCATAAAGCGCTCACACAGTAAAGCCCAAGTCTAGGCACCTATCTCAAGTCGCCTAAATCCCTTAGACCATGCTCTGATACCACTTGAAACAACCCAACCCGTATTCCATACGATAATTTTTTTTTATAATACACATTTATGCGCCAATTAAATATGTAAACCATTCCACAAGTTCCATTTAAACGTACATCAATTTAAATGTTTACAAAAGGCACGAAAGCCATTAATTAAGTTTAATACAAGTTTGAACCACTACAAGGATAGTTTATAATTCAAACGACCTCGAGCATGGTTTGGGGCTAAACTACCCAAAACGTTAGGCCAACTTCAAAAGCTAACACCAAAAGCACCCCCGACAACATAAGCGGGAGACCACTAGTCCAAACGTATGCCCTTACCCATGTCCAAGCCGGAACCTATAAAATGGTAAACAACGAGAGGGTAAGCAAGGCTTAGTGAGTGCAACAATTATACATACATATATATAACCTTCTTACTTGCAAACACTTACCAAATCCGCATACATACTAGTTGCCTAATTAGCATACCTTTCACATGTATAACGCTAAGTATCACGATAACAAGGCTAGTATAACAATAGCTTATAACACAACAATACAATATGCTAAAACACAAGTATAACGATGATGTTCACAACATCCGTAGTACTCAAGATCTCAAGGCTAGCCCAACGAATGGTATCGTCAACATCGAACTTAAATCCTATTCACCTATATTAATGTGGTATCATCAACACCGAACTTTAAACCCACATATGAGGTATCGTCAACAACGAACTTTAAATCCTCATCAACGTCACTACAATAATCGTATGGCATCGTCAACATCGAACTTTAATTCCATACGTATGAGGTATCGTCAACAACGAACTTTAAACCCTCATCAACAACACAAATATACACTAGGGTATGGTATCGTCAACATCGAACTTTAACCCATACCCCACAAGCAAATAAATCATATACATGCATATATAATTATTCCACTCACCTTAGCACTTCGATGGTGATTTAAATGCTTCCGTATACCTCGAGCAAAGTACCTAATACATAGGTACACATTCAATACACAACTAATGGCATTTACCACATTACTTACACTTTGAGCATTTAATGACCCAAATCGCATTGAATGGCTCAACCACACCCAAAAACGTCCTTAAATGCCAAGACTCATATTGAATCGCTAAAGCTAGTGATTTAAAGTCTACTAACATTAACTAGCACAACCTAGGGTAATTCATACCCATCTCACCCAAACTAGGTCAACATTACCCATTTTGACTCATTTTAACACTTTGACTCACAAACTAGTCATACTTAGTTCATTAACTATTTTCATCATCATTAACAAGTGTATTAGTGACAAAGAACCCATTTAACACTTTCAACTTCAAATCTTAAGTCCAAACCCTAGATTATAGTTACTTAGGGTTTCCTTTCATCAACACAACCCAAGTTCACCCATTTTAACCCCAAGTGGGTCACATATGTTTCAAATGAACCAAAACCCTAGCATAACTAATTAAAACTCGAAACATAGAGTTAGAACTTACCGAGACTACCAACGCGTAGCTAGAGACGCAAGGAACAACTTTAATTCTTGCTCCAAAGATCAACCCTCAATCCTTCACTCTCAAATCTCACTTTTAATCCAAATGGGTTTTAAGTTTTGGGAGAGAAAATGGAGAAAAAAGAGATAAAGAAAATGAATTAAATGAATATGTGGTGGAGAGTTAATGCTCCCTTCAGATCTACATGTCAATTTACCATTTTGCCCCTTAAAATCCCTTAAATTGAGCTAAGTCCGACACCAGTTCAGCAAAACTGTCGCGGCACGGACTTAATCGTCGCGGCGCGACACATAAAGGGAAAATAGGCCCTCCTTAACCCACTTCCTGATCCTGGTTCGCTTGATATGCCGCGGCCCGGACCCATTTTCCGCGGCGCGGCTTAAGGCTGCATCTGGACAGCTTGACCACCTTAAACAATTTTTGATGTTATTAAATTTGTACAATCCAAACCCGCTTCCTATATTCACCTAGCCTTCCACAATAGTCTCACAAGACTTAATGCTAACAAAACCCATGTTTAAACTTATATATATATGCACACATTATCAAGTATATATATATATATATATACACACACACACACACATATATTCGTACATTTACGCATAAGCTAACGAGTTATAGACGTACAAATGATTAAGTAGGTACCTTTCGATACGTACGAGAAAACGGGGTGTTACATATAATCGCGCCAACTTCTCCATTTTATCATCTTCTCTCATTGACAGAAATTGTGCTGACTTGGTAAGACGATCAACTATTACCCAAATTGTATCATAACCACTTGCAGTCCTTGGCAATTTAGTAATGAAATTCATGGTAATGTTTTCCCATTTCCATTCCGGGATTTCAGGTTGTTGAAGTAGACCTGATGGTTTCTGATGTTCAGCTTTAACCTTAGAACACGTCAAACATTCTCCTATGTATTTAGCAATATCGGCTTTCATACCCGGCCACCAAAAGTGTTTCTTGAGATCTTTGTACATCTTCCCCGCTCCGAGATGTATTGAATATCTGGTTTTATGTGCTTCCTTAAGTACCTTTTCTCTCACATCTCCAAACTTTGGTACCCAAATTCTTTCAGCCCTATACCGGGTTCCGTCTTCCCGAATATTAAGATGCTTCTCTGATCCTTTGGGTATTTCATTATTTAAATTTCCCTCTTTTAAAAATCTTTGTTGCGCCTTCTTTATTTAAGTAGTAAGGTTATTGTGAATCATTATATTCATAGCTTTTACTCGAGGGTTCTCTGTCCTTTCTGCTCAAGGCGTCGGCTACCACATTTGCCTTCCCCGGGTGGTAACGAATCTCAAAGTCGTAATCATTCAACAATTCAATCCACCTGCGCTGTCTCATGTTCAGTTGTTTCTGATTAAATATGTGTTGAAGACTTTTGTGGTCGGTATATATAATACTTTTGACCCCATATAAGTAGTGCCTCCAAGTCTTTAATGCAAAAATAACCGCGCTTAATTCCAAATCATGCGTCGTACAATTCTGCTCGTGAATCTTCAATTGTCTAGACGCATAAGCAATTACCTCCGTTCGTTGCATTAATACACAACCGAGACCTTGCTTTTAAGCGTCATAATATATCACAAAATCATCATTCCCTTCAGGTAATGATAATATAGGTGCCGTATTTAACTTTTTCTTTAACAATTGAAACGCTTTCTCTTGTTCATCCTTCCATTCAAATTTCCTCCCTTTATACGTTAATGCAGTCAAGGGTGTTGCTATTATGGAAAAATCTTAGATGAACCTTCAGTAGTAACTAGCTAGTCCTAAAAATTGGCGTATATGCTTCAGAGTTTTCGGGGTTTCCCACTTTTTAACAGTTTCAATCTTTGCTGGATCCACCTGAATACCTTCTTTGTTCACTATGTAACCGAGGAATTGAACTTCTTCCAACCAAAATGCACACTTTGAAAACTTAGCGTATAGTTTTTCTTTCCTCAGCAACTCTAGTACTTTTCTCAAATGTTCTTCGTGCTCTTGATCATTCTTCGAGTAAATAAGTATGTCATCGATGAAAACAATGACAAACTTGTCAAGGTATGGTCCACACACTCGGTTCATGAGGTCCATGAACATAGCTGGTGTGTTAGTCAACCCAAACGGCATAACCATAAACTCGTAATGACCGTAACGCGTTCTAAAAGCAGTCTTTGAAATATCATCCTCCTTCACCCGCATTTGATGATACCCAGAACGTAAATCAATCTTCGAATAAACTGACGAGCCTTGTAGTTGATCAAATAAGTTGTCGATTCTCGGTAGTGGGTAGCGGTTCTTGATGGTAAGTTTGTTCAACTCTCGGTAGTCGATACATAACCTAAATGTACCATCCTTCTTCTTGACAAACAAAACAGGAGCTTCCCATGGTGATGTGCTTGGTTGAATGAAACTACGCTCTAGAACTTCTTATAATTGGCTCTGAAGTTCCTTCATTTTGCTAGGTGCGAGTCTGTATGGAGCACAAGCTATTGGTGCAGCTCCCAGTACAAGGTCTATTTGAAATTCAACGGATCGGTGTGGAGGTAGTCCCGGTAATTCTTTCGGAAATACATCGGGAAATTCTTTTGCGACGGGAACATCACTGATGTTCTTTTCTTTTGAATTGACTTTCTCGACGTGTGCTAGCACAGCATAGCAACCTTTTCTTATTATTTTTTGTGCCTTCAGGTTACTAATAAGGTTTAACTTCGCGTTGCTCTTTTCTCCGTACACCATTAAGGGTTTTCCTTTTTCTCGTATAATGTGAATTGCATTTTTGTAACAAACGATCTCTGCTTTCACTTCTTTCAACCAGTCCATACCGATTATCACATCAAAACTCCCTAACTCTACTGGTATCAAATCAATCTTAAATGTTTCGCTAACCAGTTTAATTTCTCGGTTCCGACATATATTATCCGCTGTAATTAATTTACCATTTGCTAATTCGAGTAAAAATTTATTATCTAAGGGCGTCGGTGAGCAACTTAGTTTAGCACAAAAATCTTTACTCATATAGCTTCTATCCGCACCCGAATCAAATAAAACATAAGCAGATTTATTGTCAATGAGAAACGTACCCGTAACAAGCTCTGGGTCTTCCTGCGCTTCTGTCGTATTAATATTGAAAACTCTTCCGCGGCCCTGCCCATTAGTATTCCCCTGATTTGGGCAATTTTTAATAATGTGGCCCGGTTTTCCACATTTATAACAGATTACGTTGGCAGTACTTGCTCCGACACTACTTGTTCCGACATTACTCGTTCCGGCATTATTTGTTCCTTTAGTTCTGTTATACATTGGTCCATAGACCTCACACTTTGTCGCGCTATGACCATTTCTTTTACACCTATTGCAAAATGTTGTGCAGAACCCCGGGTGATTCTCTTCACACCTTTGACATTGCTGTTTCTGATTATTGTTGTTGTTGCGGTTGTTATTGTTGTTGAGATGATTATTGTAATTATTGTTGTTGGGACGTTTGTTGTAATTGTTGTTGTTGGGATTGCGATTGTTGTTGTTGCTGCGATTTATGTTGCGGTTGTTGGGATAGTTGTTGCGATTGTGGTTGTAATTGTTGTTGTCGTTGTTGTACTGGTGACTCTTGTCACTGTTTTCCTCCCACTTCCTCTTGAGTTGTTTCGTGTTGGCTTCTTCGGTCACCTGTTCTTTAATTCTCCCCTCAATCTGATTTATGAGTTTATGAGCCATTCGACTTGCCTTCTGTATGGAAGCGGGCTCGTGTGAACTCACATCTTCTTGAATCCTTACTGGTAACCCTTTTACAAACGCGTCGATCTTCTCTTCTTCATCTTCGAACGTTCCTGGACACAATAGGCACAACTCTGTGAATCTTCGTTCATACGTGGTAATGTTGAACCCTTGTGTTCGTAACTCTCTAAGCTCTGCCTTGAGCTTATTGACCTCGTTTCTAGGACTGTACTGCTCATTCATCAATTGCTTGAATGCTGACCATGGTAGTGCGTAAGCAGCATCTTGTCCTACCTGCTCAAGATAGGTATTCCACCATGTTAACACCGTACCTGTGAAGGTATGCGTAGCGTACTTAACTTTGTCCTCTTCAGTACACTTACTTATGGCAAACACCGATTCGACCTTCCCGGTCTACCGTTTCAATCCAATTGGCCCTTCGCTTCCATCAAATTCTAAAGGTTTGCAGGCAGTGAATTCTTTGTAGGAGCATCCTACACGATTTCTTGTGAAATTAGTTCCACTGCTAGATCCAGAGTTATTGTTATTTTGCATCGCAGCCTGTACTGCGGCTATGTTTGCTGCAAGGAAAACACGGAAGTCTTCCTCGCTCATGTTCAAATTCTGACGAGTCGCCGGTGCCATTTCCTTCAAAAATAGCCCAAAAGAATTAAGTTAATCATATATAATTTTAAGAGTAGTCAATAGTATTTCGTAGCATAGTATGAACTTATTTATAAAAGCTTTTTCTTCATATTAGCATTTTATAGTTTTTAATTCGGGTACTAATTGTGACGACCCGAAAATTTTTGACCAAATTTAAACTTAATCTGTATATTGTTTCGACATGATAAGCAAAGTCTATTAAATTGAATCTCAAAATTTTTGAACTATTTTCGTACATTCATTTAACTTCGACCAGTTCCCGACGATTCACGAACAGTTAATTGTAAATATATATGTGCGTATATATATATGTATATAATAATTGAAAATATAATTGGAAATATTATATGTTGTTGTTATTAAATGAATCATGTAAAATAAAATAAAAATAGGATTTTATAATAATTATTATTTAAAACATATCTATATATAAATAAAGTATATTGAATAAATCTATATAGTTTCGAATTCATTTGTAAATGATAATAGGACTCAATTGTCATTTGATGGATAATAAACAAGTAAAATATGAACTTATGTGATTTTAAAATTAACGGTGATCCGAAAATGATTTTTATAAGTTATAAGCTTACTAAAAATATATTTAGGACCTATTTGTTGAATTTTAAAACTTTTTATATTTTACTTAGGGTTGGGAGTGAAAAATTAATGTAATTTTTATTAAATAGTTAATGATCAAATTTTATACCATAATGACTGGAATAAATATAGATAATTATTGTAAAATTTTTGGATTTTTCTGAGTACTTTTATCCGCCACTGATTATCAACGGGCACGAATTTCAGTCCGTGAGAGACTGTCGGTAACATATGGACAAGTGATATTCACATGAATGTAATTCGATTACTGTACCTGCAAGTGGCAATTAAATTTTATTATTATATAATATTATTAATTATTAATTATTACTATAACAATAATATATACATATATGATATATATATATATATATATATATATATACACATGTTGCATATCACTAACCCTTTCACCATTTTCATATTTCTGTTTCTGATTCGAACATCAAACAATCACCTCTCTACATATATACATACATATACGTGATCTATACTCAAAATCAACGCTACCACCGTCGTCCACCATTGCACCACCATCACCCAACGACACCACAAACCCACTACCATTAGTTCCTTGTTGTTTCCCTTTGTCTGTTCGAACCCCACAAAACAACCGTCACCATGGCTCCCTCGACACCTAAACCACCATAAACCACAATCATTTTCTTTTCAATCAAGAACACCTTGTAGAGACCGTCCTAATCCATCCGGACAAAGTCCATATCGATTATAAATGATTCACAACACTTGATTACATCGCGAGGTACTTGACCTCTATATGATATATTTTACAAACATTGCATTCGTTTTTGAAAAGACAATCTTTCATTACATCGGAAGTTGACGTCATGCATACCATTTCATAATAAATATAACTAAAATTGACTTAATAATAATCTTGATGAACGTAACGACTCGAATGCAATGTCTATAGAAATATGTCATGAATGACTCCAAGTAATATCTCTAAGATGAGCAAATGCACAGCGGAAGATTTCTTTCGTACCTGAGAATAAACATGCTATCAAGTGTCAACCAAAAAGGTTGGTGAGTTCATTAGTTTATCATAAAGAATCATTTCATAATTTTAATAGACCACAAGATTTCATATTTCCAATTCTCATAAACATACGTCCCATGCATAGAGACAAAAAAATCATTCATATGGATTGAACACCTGGTAACTGACATTCACAATATGCATATAAGAATATCCCCATCATTCTGGGATCCTCCTTCGGACATGATATAAATTTTGAAGTACTAAAGCATCCAGTACTTTGGATGGGGCTTGTTAGGCCCAATAGATCTATATTTAGGATTCGCGTTAATTAGGGTGTCTGTTCCCTAATTCTTAGATTACCAGACTAAAAAGGGGCATATTCGATTTAATAATCCAGCCATAGAATGTAGTTTTAAGTACTTGTGTCTATTTCGTCAAACATTTATAAAGCAGCGCATGTATTCTCAGTCCCAAAAATATATATTGCAAAAGCATTTAAAAAGGGAGCAAATGAAACTCACCTAATGTATTTTGTAGTAAAAATACATATGACTATATTGAACAACTGAACAATGCAGGGTTGGCCTTGGATTCACGAACCTATATCATTTGTATATTTGTTAATATTTATAGTTGTAATTGAACACACACACACACACACACACACACACACACACACATATATATATATATATATATATATATATATATATATATGTATGTATATATATATAAGTGTATTAGTTATATCATTTTTGTAACATCCCGCATTTTTCCGTTTACTTTTCCGTTTAATTATTTAAAGTCCGTTATATGACTATAACATCTCCCATTAATATGCGTTTTAAATTATCTCGTTTAGGTAATTCACGCACCCGAACGAAAGTTGAGGGACTAAACTTGACAAGGGATCAAACCCTTGACTTGTAGTGACCCGAACTTTTCCATGTTTATATATATTAATTGAGATTGATATTTACATGATTAAATGTTTCCAACATGTTAAGCAATCAAACTTGTTAAGACTTGATTAATTGAAATAGGTTTCATATAGACAATTGACCACCCAAGTTGACCGGTGATTCACGAACGTTAAAACTTGTAAAAAACTATATGATGACATATATATGGTTATATATATAGTTAACATGATATTATGATAAGTAAACATATCATTAATTATATTAACAATGAACTACATATGTAAAAACAAGACTACTAACGTTATGATTTTGAAACGAGACATATATGTAACGTTTATCGTTGTAACGACATTTAATGTATATATATCATATTAAGAGATATTCGTACATCATAATATCATGATAATATAATAATTTAAAATCTCTTTTGATATTATAAACATTGGGTTAACAACATTTAACAAGATCGTTAACCTAAAGGTTTCAAAACAACATTTACATGTAACGACTAACGATGACTTAACGACTCAGTTAAAATGTATATACATGTAGTGTTTTAATATGTATTCATACACTTTTGAAAGACTTCAATACACTTATCAAAATACTTCTACTTAACAAAAATGCTTACAATTACATCCTCGTTCAGTTTCATCAACAATTCTACTCGTATGCACCCATATTCGTACTCGTACAATACACAGCTTTTAGATGTATGTACTATTGGTATATACACTCCAATGATCAGCTCTTAGCAGCCCATGGGAGTCACCTAACACATGTGGGAACCATCATTTGGCAACTAGCATGAAATATCTCATAAAATTACAAAAATATGAGTAATCATTCATGACTTATTTACATGAAAACAAAATTACATATCCTTTATATCTAATCCATACACCAACGACCAAAAACACCTACAAACACTTTCATTCTTCAATTTTCTTCATCTAATTGATCTCTCTCAAGTTCTATCTTCAAGTTCTAAGTGTTCTTCATAAATTCTAAAAGTTCTAGTTTCATAAAATCAAGAATACTTTCAAGTTTGCTAGCTCACTTCCAATCTTGTAAGGTGATCATCCAACCTCAAGAAATCTTTGTTTCTTACAGTAGGTTATCATTCTAATACAAGGTAATAATCATATTCAAACTTTGGTTCAATTTCTATAACTATAACAATCTTATTTCAAGTGATGATCTTACTTGAACTTGTTTTCGTGTCATGATTCTGCTTCAAGAACTTCGAGCCATCCAAGGATCCATTGAAGCTAGATCCATTTTTCTCTTTTCCAGCAGGTTTATCCAAGGAACTTAAGGTAGTAATGATGTTCATAACATCATTCGATTCATACATATAAAGCTATCTTATTCGAAGGTTTAAACTTGTAATCACTAGAACATAGTTTAGTTAATTCTAAACTTGTTCGCAAACAAAAGTTAATCCTTCTAACTTGACTTTTAAAATCAACTAAACACATGTTATATATCTATATGATATGCTAACTTAATGATTTAAAACCTGGAAACACGAAAAATACCGTAAAACCGGATTTACGCCGTCGTAGTAACACCGCGGGCTGTTTTGGGTTAGTTAATTAAAAACTATGATAAACTTTGATTTAAAAGTTGTTATTCTGAGAAAATGATTTTTATTATGAACATGAAACTATATCCAAAAATTATGGTTAAACTCAAAGTGGAAGTATGTTTTCTAAAATGGTCATCTAGACGTCGTTCTTTCGACTGAAATGACTACCTTTACAAAAACGACTTGTAACTTATTTTTCCGACTATAAACCTATAATTTTTCTGTTTAGATTCATAAAATAGAGTTCAATATGAAATCATAGCAATTTGATTCACTCAAAACGGATTTAAAATGAAGAAGTTATGGGTAAAACAAGATTGGATAATTTTTCTCATTTTAGCTACGTGAAAATTGGTAACAAATCTATTCCAACCACAACTTAATAAACTTGTATTGTATATTATGTAATCTTGAGATACCATAGACACGTATACAATGTTTCGACCTATCATGTCGACACATCTATATATATTTCGGAACAACCATAGACACTCTATATGTGAATGTTGGAGTTAGCTATACAGGGTTGAGGTTGATTCCAAAATATATATAGTTTGAGTTGTGATCAATACTGAGATACGTATACACTGGGTCGTGGATTGATTCAAGATAATATTTATCGATTTATTTCTGTACATCTAACTGTGGATAACTAGTTGTAGGTTACTAACGAGGACAGCTGACTTAATAAACTTAAAACATCAAAATATATTAAAAGTGTTGTAAATATATTTTAAACATACTTTGATATGTATGTATATATTGTTATAGGTTCGTGAATCAACCAGTGGCCAAGTCTTACTTCCCGACGAAGTAAAAAATCTGTGAAAGTGAGTTATAGTCCCACTTTTAAAATCTAATATTTTTGGGATGAGAATACATGCAGGTTTTATAAATGATTTACAAAATAGACACAAGTACGTGAAACTACATTCTATGGTTGAATTATCGAAATCGAATATGCCCCTTTTTATTAAGTCTGGTAATCTAAGAATTAGGGAACAGACACCCTAATTGACGCGAATCCTAAAGATAGGTCTATTGGGCCTAACAAACCCCATCCAAAGTACCGGATGCTTTAGTACTTCGAAATTTATATCATATCCGAAGGGTGTCCCGGAATGATGGGGATATTCTTATATATATGCATCTTGTTAATGTCGGTTACCAGGTGTTCACCATATGAATGATTTTTATCTCTATGTATGGGATGTGTATTGAAATATGAAATCTTGTGGTCTATTATTATGATTTGATATATATATATATAGGTTAAACCTATAACTCACCAACATTTTTGTTGACGTTTTAAGCATGTTTATTCTCAGGTGATTATTAAGAGCTTCCGCTGTCGCATACTTAAATAAGGATGAGATTTGGAGTCCATGCTTGTATGATATTGTGTAAAAACTGCATTCAAGAAACTTATTTTGTTGTAACATATTTGTATTGTAAACCATTATGTAATGGTCGTGTGTAAACATGATATTTTAGATTATCATTATTTGATAATCTACGTAAAGCTTTTTAAACCTTTATTGATGAAATAAAGGTTATGGTTTGTTTTAAAATGAATGCAGTCTTTGAAAAACGTCTCATATAGAGGTCAAAACCTCGCAACGAAATCAATTAATATGGAACGTTTTTAATCAATAAGAACGGGACATTTTAGTTGGTATCAGAGCGTTGGTCTTAGAGAACCAGAATTTTGCATTAGTGTGTCTTATCGAGTTTGTTAAGATGCATTAGTGAGTCTGGACTTCGACCGTGTTTACTTGAAAAATGATTGCTTAACAAATTTTGTTGGAAACTATATATTTTTAACATGTGAATATTATGTGATATATTAATCTCTTAACGCGTTTGATATTATGTGATAGATGTCTACCTCTAGAACAAGTCCCATTGACTCACCTAATAATAATGAAGAGTAAAATATAAATTGGAATGATTCGTGGACTGATTCACAAGTTCCCGAAGAGGAACCGGAAGAAGAGTCGGAACCGGAAGAAGAATCGGAACCGGAAGAAGAATCGGAACCGGATGAAGAAATAGAACCGGTGGGGGAAATAATAAAACGGTTAAGTAAAAGAAAATCCTCAACCAACCGACCAAGGTTAATTATGGTCAATGGTGTTTCCGCCAAGGAAGCAAAATATTGGGAGGATTACCAATTCTCCGATGAATCGGATTCCGACGAGAATTCCGATGATGTTATAGAAATTACCCCAACTGAATTTAAAAAGGCAAAAGAAAATAATAAGGGAAAGGGCATAAAAATAGAGAAATCTAATTCCAACCCCGATGAACTTTATATGTATCGTCAACCCCCGAAGTCCTTAAGTTGTAACAATGACCCGGGAACCTCTAAACCACCAGGTTTTTCTAAACCAATGTGGACAACGACGGCTCGTATTAGGGGAACATCATATATCCCTAGAAACTTGGCAAAACGAACCAAAACCGAACAAGAAGAAACGAGCGAGTTGGAATAAGATAGTTGTATTCGTGTGGTGTAATATATGTAATATAGTGTGCTTATGCTTTATGATATATGTAAAAATTGCTTGTATTAATAAGTATTTTTTTTTATGAATCTAACTCTTGTCTATTTTACAGTATAAAAACACAAAATGGATAGACAACCCAATATTTTAAAAGACCTACCCGGAGACATGATTGATGAAATCTTGTCTAGAGTCGGTCAGAATTCCTCGGCACAACTATTTAAGGCGAGATCAGTTTGTAAGACATTCGAAGAACGTTCCAAGAATGCCTTGGTTTATAAAAGGCTTTCGTTCGAAAGATGGGGGATATCACATTGGGAAATCCATAAGTTACGATGTGTTTACTTTGACGCATATATTGCGGGGAACCCAAATGCTATTTTACACAACGGGTTAAGAAATTATTTTGACTCAGTATATCCGAATATAGGACTTCGTGATTTAGAAAAAGCGTCTAACATGCAACATAAAGAAGCATGTTATGCTTACGGGTTAGTAATGTTCGCTTCTCACCAAAGTGAGAACAAGAACATCGGGCTACAACTATTAAACAAAACGTTCCCACAAGTGACGGAGTCGGTAATTGGGGTAAGAAATGAGGTTTTTAGGTTATTACGAGACTGTTGGTCATTACGTAACCCTCGTCCCTTTGACGACGTTACAACACGCTGTCTTATCAACGGCCATAACAGTTATGTTCCACAAGACCAAGGATGGGAAGTAGTCCTAGTAAAACCAGAATGCATGACTTGTTTCTGGACGTATGAATTACGTGTCTTTATTGCCTTTTCTGAACGACTTGTGTACTAGCTAGAATTATCTTCACAACTATCTTGTATCAAAGTTATTGTGTGCTATATTTCATGCTTTATGCAAAATAAGCGGTATTGTAAGTTTGTAAAATATTGTATAAAAGTTTGAACGCGAAATATTATTACAGTCAGTTTTTCATATAGAATTGTAGTAGTTGAATTGTATATTAGCTACTAAGTATGAACTTAACGGGTAGGTACTACCCGAATTTAAACTTATAAAACGCTAATATGAAGAAAAAGCTTTTATAAATGAGTTCATATTATGCTACGAAATACTATTAACTACTCTTAATATTCTGTATGATTAACTTGTTCCATTTGACTATTTTGAAGGAAATGGCACCGACTACTCGACACACCGTGAATATGAATGAAGAGGAATTCCGTACTTTTCTAGCTTCAAACATAGCCGCAGTACAGGCTGCACTACATACCAACAATAACCTTGGATCTGGCAGTACAGGAAATCGTGTAGGATGCACCTACAAAGAATTCACTGCCTGCAAACCTTTAGAATTTGATGGAACCGAAGGACCGATCGGATTGAAACGGTGGACCGAGAAGGTCGAATCGGTGTTTGCCATAAGTAAGTGTACTGAAGAGGACAAAGTGAAGTACGCTACGCATACCTTCACAGGTTCTGCGTTAACATGGTGGAATACCTATCTAGAGCAAGTGGGACAAGATGATGCGTACGCACTACCGTGGTCAGCATTCAAGCACTTGATGAACAAGAAGTACCGTCCCAGAACCGAGGTCAATAAGCTCAAGACAGAACTTAGAGGGTTACGAACCCAAGGATTTGATATTACCACGTACGAAAGACGATTCACAAAATTGTGCCTATTGTGTCCGGGAGCATTCGAAGATGAGGAAGAGAAGATCGACGCATTTGTGAAAGGATTACCGGAAAGAATCCAAGAAGATATAAGTTCACACGAGCCCGCCTCCATACAACAGGCATGTAGAATGGCTCACAAACTAGTGAACCAGATTTAAGAAAGAATTAAAGAACAGACTGCTGAAGAGGCCAATGTGAAGCAAGTCAAAAGAAAGTGGGAGGAAAACGGTGATAAGAATCACCAATACAACAACAACAGCAATTACAACAATAATCGCAACAATTATCCCAACAATCGCAACATCAATCGCAACTACAACAAACGGCCCAACAACAACAACAACAACAATAACAACAACAACAACAACAGCAACTACAACAATCATCCCAACAACAATAATAACCGCAACAACAACAACAATCAGAAGCAGCTATGCCAAAGGTGTGAAAAGTATCACTCGGGGTTCTGCACCAACTTTTGCAACAAGTGTAAAAGAAATGGTCATAGCGCGGCGAAGTGTGAGGTCTACGGACCAGGGGTTAATAGAACGAAAGGAACAAATGGTGTCGGAACGAGTAATGGCGGAGCAAGTAGTGTCGGAGCAAGTTATGCCAATGTAGTTTGTTATAAATGTGGAAAACCGGGCCACATTATTAGAAATTGCCCAAACCAGGAGAACACGAATGGACAAGGCCGCGGAAGAGTTTTCAATATTAATGCGGCAGAGGCACAGGAAGACCCGGAGCTTGTTATGGGTACGTTTCTTATTGATAATAAATCTGCTTATGTTTTATTTGATTCGGGTGCGGATAGAAGCTATATGAGTAGAGATTTTTGTGCTAAATTAAGTTGTCCATTGACGCCTTTGGATAGTAAATTTTTACTCGAATTAGCAAATGGTAAATTAATTTCAGCAGATAATATATGTCGGAATCGAGAAATTAAACTGGTTAGCAAAACATTTAAGATTGATTTGATACCAGTAGAGTTAGGGAGTTTTGATGTGATAATCAGTATGGACTGGTTGAAAGAAGTGAAAGCAGAGATCGTTTGTTACAAAAATGCAATTCGCATTATACGAGAAAAAGGAAAACCCTTAATGGTGTACGGAGAAAAGGGCAACACGAAGCTACATATTATTAGTAATTTGAAGGCACAAAAACTAATAAGAAAAGGTTGCTATGCTGTTCTAGCACACGTCGAGAAAGTACAAACTGAAGAAAAGAGCATCAATGATGTTCCCATTGCAAAAGAATTTTCCGATGTATTTCCGAAAGAATTACCGGGATTACCCCCACAGCAATCCGTTGAATTTCAAATAGATCTTGTACCAGGAGCTGCACCAATAGCTCGTGCTCCTTACAGACTCGCACCCAGCGAGATGAAAGAACTGCAAAGCCAATTACAAGAACTTTTAGAGCGTGGTTTCATTCGACCAAGCACATCACCGTGGGGAGCTCCTGTTTTGTTTGTCAAGAAGAAAGATGGTACATTCAGGTTGTGTATCGACTACCGAGAGTTGAACAAACTTACCATCAAGAACCGCTACCCACTACTGAGAATCGATGACTTATTTGATCAACTACAAGGCTCGTCTGTTTATTCAAAGATTGACTTACGTTTCGGGTATCATCAAATGCGGGTGAAAGAAGATGATATTCCAAAGACTGCTTTCAGAACACGTTACGGTCATTACGAGTTTATGGTTATGCCGTTTGGTTTAACTAATGCACCAGCTGTGTTCATGGACCTTATGAACCGAGTGTGTGGACCATACCTTGACAAGTTTGTCATTGTTTTCATTGATGACATACTTATTTACTCAAAGAATGACCAAGAACACGGTGAACATTTGAGAAAGGTGTTAGAAGTATTGAGGAAGGAAGAATTGTACGCTAAGTTTTCAAAGTGTGCATTTTGGTTGGAAGAAGTTCAATTCCTCGGTCACATAGTGAACAAAGAAGGTATTAAGGTGGATCCGGCAAAGATAGAAACTGTTGAAAAGTGGGAAACCCCGAAAACTCCGAAACACATACGCCAGTTTTTAGGACTAGCTGGTTACTACAGAAGGTTCATCCCAGAATATCAAAACCCTTGACTGCATTAACGCATAAAGGGAAGAAATTTGAATGGAATGATGAACAAGAGAAAGCGTTTCAGTTATTGAAGAAAAAGCTAACTACGGCACCTATATTGTCATTTCCTGAAGGGAATGATGATTTTGTAATTTATTGTGATGCATCAAAGCAAGGTCTCGGTTGTGTATTAATGCAACGAACAAAGGTGATTGTTATGCGTCTAGACAATTGAAGATTCACGAACAAAATTATACGACGCATGATTTGGAATTAGGCGCGGTTGTTTTTGCATTAAAGACTTGGAGGCACTACTTATATGGGGTCAAAAGTATTATATATACCGACCACAAAAGTCTTCAACACATATTTAATCAGAAACAACTGAATATGAGGCAGCGTAGGTGGATTGAATTGTTGAATGATTACGACTTTGAGATTCGTTACCACCCGGGGAAGGCAAATGTGGTAGCCGATGCCTTGAGCAGGAAGGACAGAGAACCCATTCGAGTAAAATCTATGAATATAATGATTCATAATAACCTTACTACTCAAATAAAGAAGGCGCAACAAGGAGTTTTAAAAGAGGGAAATTTAAAGGATGAAATACCCAAAGGATCGGAGAAGCATCTTAATATTCGGGAAGACGGAACCCGGTATAGGGCTGAAAGGATTTGGGTACCAAAATTTGGAAATATGAGAGAAATGGTACTTAGAGAAGCTCATAAAACCAGATACTCAATACATCCTGGAACGGGGAAGATGTACAAGGATCTCAAGAAACATTTTTGGTGGCCGGGTATGAAAGCCGATGTTGCTAAATACGTAGGAGAATGTTTGACGTGTTCTAAGGTCAAAGCTGAGCATCAGAAACCATCAGGTCTACTTCAACAACCCGAAATCCCGGAATGGAAATGGGAAAACATTACCATGGATTTCATCACTAAATTGCCAAGGACTGCAAGTGGTTTTGATACTATTTGGGTAATAGTTGATCGTCTCACCAAATCAGCACATTTCCTGCCAATAAGAGAAGATGACAAGATGGAGAAGTTAGCACGACTGTATTTGAAGGAAGTCGTCTCCAGACATGGAATACCAATCTCTATTATCTCTGATAGGGATGGCAGATTTATTTCAAGATTCTGGCAGACATTACAGCAAGCATTAGGAACTCGTCTAGACATGAGTACTGCCTATCATCCACAAATTGATGGGCAGAGCGAAAGGACGATACAAACGCTTGAAGACATTCTACGAGCATGTGTTATTGATTTCGGAAACAGTTGGGATCGACATCTACCATTAGCAGAATTTTCCTACAACAACAGCTACCATTCAAGCATTGAGATGGCGCCGTTTGAAGAACTTTATGGTAGAAAGTGCAGGTCTCCGATTTGTTGGAGTGAAGTGGGGGATAGACAGATTACGGGTCCGGAGATTATACAAGAAACTACCGAGAAGATCATCCAAATTCAACAACGGTTGAAAACCGCCCAAAGTCGACAAAAGAGCTACGCTGACATTAAAAGAAAAGATATAGAATTTGAAATTGGAGAGATGGTCATGCTTAAAGTTGCACCTTGGAAAGGCGTTGTTCGATTTGGTAAACGAGGGAAATTAAATCCAAGGTATATTGGACCATTCAAGATTATTGATCGTGTCGGACCAGTAGCTTACCGACTTGAGTTACCTCAACAACTCACGGCTGTACATAACATTTTCCACGTTTCGAATTTGAAGAAATGTTTTGCTAAAGAAGATCTCACTATTCCGTTAGATGAAATCCAAATCAACGAAAAACTCCAATTCATCGAAGAACCCATCGAAATAATGGATCGTGAGGTTAAAAGACTTAAGCAAAACAAGATACCAATTGTTAAGGTTCGATGGAATGCTCGTAGAGGACCCGAGTTCACCTGGGAGCGTGAAGATCAGATGAAGAAGAAATACCCGCATCTATTTCCAGAAGATTCGTCAACACCTTCAACAGCTTAAAATTTCGGGACGAAATTTATTTAACGGGTAGGTACTGTAGTGACCCGAACTTTTCCATGTTTATATATATTAATTGAGATTGATATTTACATGATTAAATGTTTCCAACATGTTAAGCAATCAAACTTGTTAAGACTTGATTAATTGAAATATGTTTCATATAGACAATTGACCACCCAAGTTGACCGGCGATTCACGAACGTTAAAACTTGTAAAAACGACATGACGATATATATATGGATATACATATGGTTAACATGAGATTATGATAAGTAAGTATCTCCATAAGTATATTAACAATGAGTTATATACATATAAACAAGACTACTAACTTAAGGATTTCGAAACGAGACATATATGTAACGATTATCGTTGTAACGACATTTAAATGTATATATATCATATTAAGATATATTAATATATCATAATATCATGATAATATAATAATTTAACATCTCATTAGATATAATAAACAATAGGTTAACAACATTAATTGAGATCGTTAACTTAAAGGTTTCAAAACAACACTTACATGTAACGACTAACGATGACTTAACGACTCAGTTAAAATGTATATACATATAGTGTATTTAGATGTATTAAAATACTTTTGGAAGACTTAAAGACATATATCAAAACACTCATACTTAACAAAAATGGTTACAGTTACTTTTCCATTCTTTTCTTTCATCAAGAATTATAGTCGTATTCTTACCCGTATTATACACAACTTCAAAACGTACTTACTATGAGTATATACCAATAGGAACTAGCATGGGATTCCACTCTTGATTATGTCATGTATGACTAATCAATTTTAACTTCTACCATGAGCTAGTCAACTAACTAGAACTCCTTTTAACCCCACTCACCACTCACCAATTACCACTCATCATTCACTCCATTTCACTTCCAATTCTCTTTCTAATTCTCTCTCAACACACACACACTATTATGAACGTATTTTTCCAATAGTTAATCATCATCTTCATCAAAAATCACTTCAAGAATCAAGCTATAATCATCATAGGAAGAACACTTCAAGAACACTTCAAAAATCCCTTCAAGTTTACTAATTTACTTCCAAGCTTTCTAATCCATTCCAAGTAATCATCTAAGATCAAGAAACCTTTGTTATATACAGTAGGTTATCTTTCTTATTCAAGGTAATATTTATATTCAAACTTTGATTCAATTTCTATAACTATAAACTATCTTAATTCGAGTAAAAATCTTACTTGAACTTGTTTTTGTGTCATGATCCTACTTCAAGAACTTTCAAGCCATCCAAGATCCTTTGAAGCTAGATCATTTTTTGTCACTTCCAGTAGGTTTACCTACTAAACTTGAGGTAGTAATGATGTTCATAACATCATTCGATTCATATATATAAAACTATCTTATTCGAAGGTTTAAACTCGTAATCACTAGAACATAGTTTAGTTAATTCTAAACTTGTTCGCAAACAAAAGTTAATCCTTCTAACTTGACTTTTAAAATTAACTAAACACATGTTCTATATCTATATGATATGCTAACTTAATGATTTAAAACCTGTAAACACGAAAAACACCGTAAAACCGGATTTACGCCGTCGTAGTAACACCGCGGACTGTTTTGGGTTAGTTAATTAAAAACTATGATAAACTTTGATTTAAAAGTTGTTATTCGGAGAAAATGATTTTTATTATGAACATGAAACTATATCCAAAAATTATGGTTAAACTCAAAGTGGAAGTATGTTTTCTAAAATGGTCATCTAGACGTCGTTCTTTCGACTGAAATGACTACCTTTACAAAAACGACTTGTAACTTATTTTTCCGACTATAAACCTATACTTTTTCTGTTTAGATTCATAAAATAGAGTTCAATATGAAACCATAGCAATTTGATTCACTCAAAACGGATTTAAAATGAAGAAGTTATGGGTAAAACAAGATTGGATAATTTTTCTCATTTTAGCTACGTGAAAATTGGTAACAAATCTATTCCAACCATAACTTAATCAACTTGTATTGTATATTATGTAATCTTGAGATACCATAGACACGTATACAATGTTTCGACCTATCATGTCGACACATCTATATATATTTCGGAACAACCATAGACACTCTATATGTGAATGTTGGAGTTAGCTATACAGGGTTGAGGTTGATTCCAAAATATATATAGTTTGAGTTGTGATCAATACTGAGATACGTATACACTGGGTCGTGGATTGATTCAAGATAATATTTATCAATTTATTTCTGTACATCTAACTGTGGACAACTAGTTGTAGGTTACTAACGAGGACAGCTGACTTAATAAACTTAAAACATCAAAATATATTAAAAGTGTTGTAAATATATTTTAAACATACTTTGATATGTATGTATATATTGTTATAGGTTCGTGAATCAACCAGTGGCCAAGTCTTACTTCCCGACGAAGTAAAAAATCTGCGAAAGTGAGTTATAGTCCCACTTTTAAAATCTAATATTTTTGGGATGAGAATACATGCAGGTTTTATAAATGATTTACAAAATAGACACAAGTACGTGAAACTACATTCTATGGTTGAATTATCGAAATCGAATATGCCCTTTTTTATTAAGTCTGGTAATCTAAGAATTAGGGAACAAACACCCTAATTGACGTGAATCCTAAAGATAGATCTATTGGGCCTAACAAACCCCATCCAAAGTACCAGATGCTTTAGTACTTCGAAATTTATATCATATCCGAAGGGTGTCCCGGAATGATGGGGATATTCTTATATATATGCATCTTGTTAATGTCGGTTACCAGGTGTTCACTATATAAATGATTTTTATCTCTATGTATGGGATGTGTATTGAAATATGAAATCTTGTGGTCTATTATTATGATTTGATATATATATATATAGGTTAAACCTATAACTCACCAACATTTTTGTTGACGTTTTAAGCATGTTTATTCTCAGGTGATTATTAAGAGCTTCCGCTGTCGCATACTTAAATAAGGATGAGATTTGGAGTCCATGCTTGTATGATATTGTGTAAAAACTGCATTCAAGAAACTTATTTTGTTGTAACATATTTGTATTGTAAACCATTATGTAATGATCGTGTGTAAACATGATATTTTAGATTATCATTATTTGATAATCTACGTAAAGCTTTTTAAACCTTTATTGATGAAATAAAGGTTATGGTTTGTTTTAAAATGAATGCAGTCTTTGAAAAACGTCTCATATAGAGGTCAAAACCTCGCAACGAAATCAATTAATATGGAACGTTTTTAATCAATAAGAACGGGACATTTCACCGTCCAGATCCTTGGACGTCATCCCAGATTTCAAAGCTGGACATCGTCCAGATATTTGGACGCCGTCCCAGCCTTCAAAGCGGGACGCCATCCAGACAATCTGGACGCCGTCCAGATACACTGGCAGGCTTCTGTCTTCGTTGGTCATTTTACGGAAAATGTTTGCTATGCTATGGACCTCCGATTCACATGTAACTTGTTCTAACATGCTCATATATGATTAAAAACCTCAGAAAAATAGTTCGGGACCCGACCCGAACGTGTTGACTTTTTCGTTGACTTTGACCCGACCTAAGTTGACTTTTAATCAAACTTAACCAAATGTTTGTGCAATCGTTCTAACATGCTTTTATACTTGTACCTTATATGAAACATGACAATTTGATTCACATGCTATTATGATCGAGTCTTAACGAGCCATAGGACTAATTGAACACTTTGACCGATCGTGGTTACCGATATTGATATAAACCTATTTGTTTAGGTCAAGACTAGCATTGTTCTTTGCACACATTACTTGTTGAAGTACTTATTACTCGTGTACACAAGGTGAGATTATAGTCCCACTTTTACTCTTTTTGAACTTACATTTGGGATAAGAAAACATAAACGTTCTTTTTACTAAGTGAACACAAGTACAGGAAAACAAACATTCTACATACGAGTTTGAACAAAAATCCTCAATTCGATTATCATTAGTTACACTTGCCGGGTGTAAGCGAGAACTTATGTTATATGGCCATATGGGTTTGACAAACCCTCATTCAAACGGTTCGCTACCATTTACGAATGGAATATATTTTCGAGAAACAGTGTATGTTCTAACACTATTGTGATAGAGTTCTATGGAAGGAAATGTTAAGCATTGATAATTGGGTGCTCGTGAAACAAATTTTGGAATGGTGTACTATTATATCAATGTTACAAATCTTGTGGTTCACTTGTACTTACTTACTTAAACCTATGATTTCACCAACGTTTTCATTGACAGATTTCTATATTTTTCTCAGGTCCTTGAACGTTTTGTGATACATGCTTCCGCTCATTACTTTTGATACTTGCTTGGATGTCGAGTATACATGCATACGTGGAGCGTCTTTTGGCTACTTTTAAATTGTGTCGCATATGTTTCATTTGTACTTTAAACTTTGTAACGTAACTAGTTATCGAACTACTTTGTAAACCTTGGAACATCTTTACTTTTGAAATGAATGCGACATACTTTTGGTCAAACATTGTTTTAAAGACTTATGACCACGTAACGGGACCTAAGTAGACGGCACCGTCAATGACGATTTTGTCGGGTCGCTACAGATGGTATCAGAGCGTTGGTTGTACGGATTTAGAGTTCATTGGTGTCAACCTCGAGTCATAGGGTACATTAGTGAGTCTAGACTACAACCGGCATATAGACTTGAAGTAAGAATTACTTGACTACTTGTGCATCCATACTCGAACGTTTCTACTCATATCTACTTTTGTTTCATCTTAACCTCACATTGTTTAATTTGATTGACGCGCCACCTTGACTTAGTGAAATAATGTCGAATGCACATATGAATTAGGGTAATATAATTTCTGGGATTATATTACGGTGACTCATATGAACGTTCCGACATTATGACATAAGGAATTTAAGGCGAGTCAAGGAAAATTTTCTCTCTATCCTTATTCCATATCATGATAAGTATTATTGAAAATACTAATCAACGGTATTCTCGTGTTTTGAAGGAACAATGCCTCCTCGTCGTGTGCCACGCCATGAGACTCCCGAACAAGCTCTACAACGAATGATAGCCACCGCCGTGGAAGTGGCCATGGCCGATCACTCCTCCAACAATAACAACAACCACGACAACAACAATCAAGGGGCCGGTAACTCAAGCGAGGGATGCTCCTATAAAGCTTTCATGGGGTGCAAACCTCATACTTTTGATGGGACCAGGGGACCGGTTACTCTCACTCGATGGTTCGAACAAACGGAGGCCGTCTTTAGCATAAGCAGTTGTCGGGACCAAGATAAGGTCAAATACTCCACTCACACTTTCGGCGGTGTCGCCCTCACATGGTGGAACACCTATGTACAATCGGTGGGTACCGATGAAGCTTACGCCCTCTCTTGGGCCGACCTAAGGGAAAATATGATCGTCGAATATTTCCCTCGTGAAGAAACCCGAAGGCTCGAACAAGAGCTAAGAACTTTGAAAGCGGTTGGAGATGATCTCAAGGCTTATAATCAACGATTTTACGAACTAGCCTCGATGTGCCCAAATCTTGTGAACCCCGAAGCTTTAAGGGTTGAACTTTACATGGATGGTCTTCCAAAGAGCATCAAACACGGAGTAATGTCATCCAAACCCACTAATCATCAAGAAGCTTTGAACATGGCCCGCAAATTGATAGAAACGGTGGACGAAATTGTAGTGCCGGCACCTAAAGCTGAGGATAAGTCGGGTAACAATAAAAGAAAGTGGGAAGCCCCCCAATCAACAACAACTTTGCTAAGAAGCCTTACACCTCCAACGGCAAGAAGGGTTATGCCGGGAACCTACCTCTTTGCAACAAATGCAACAAACATCACTTTGGTGAATGTGGCAAGTTAATTTGCCACCGGTGCCAAGGAGTTGGTCATAAGGCCAATGAGTGTAAAAGTGTTGCCCTCATCGCTCGAAAGGGGCCCAATGCACCAAAAATGGGCACTTGTTATGAATGTGACCAAACGGGCCATTATAGAAATGCATGCCCGAAGAGGAAAGATAACCCCAATACGCGCGGCCGAGCTTTCAACATCAACACCGAGGAAGCCCGAGATGACAACGAATTAGTCACGGGTACGTTTCTTCTCAGCAACACTTATGTTACTTGTTTATTCGATTCGGGTGCCGATAAATGCTTTGTATCCAAGACTTTGATTCATTCTTTTAGCACTCCACCACTCCCACTAGATACCACTTATACCATTGAAGTGGCCAACGGGAAACTATTGAGTGCCGACACATATTACCGGGGGTGTACGTTAAACATTTTGGGTAAAGAGTTTGAAATTGACTTGATACCCATGGAACTAGGAATCTTTGATGTAATAATCGGTATGAATTGGTTAGCCAAAATGAAATCTCACATCCTTTATGATCTTAACGCAATACGGATTCCTAACGAGAATGGTGAACCCTTGATTGTTTATGGCGATAAGAGTTGCACCGGACTCAACCTCGTTTCATGCATTAAAGTTAGAAAACTACTCCGTAAGGGTTGTTTTGCTATCCTTGCTCACGTTAAGAAAGTCGAGTCCGATGAGAAGCACATCGATGATGTGCCAATTGTTAGTGACTATTCCGATGTATTTCCCGACGAATTACCGGGTCTTCCACCTCATCGACCGGTTGAATTCCAACTCGATCTAATTCTGGGAGCCGCACCCGTAGCACGTGCACCATATAGACTTGCTCCATCCGAAATGCAAGAATTGCAAAGTCAAATCCAAGAACTACTTGATCGTGGTTTTATCCAACCTAGCCATTCACCTTGGGGCGCTCCGATTTTGTTTGTTAAAAAGAAAGACGGATCCCTACGAATGTGCATTGATTATCGTGAACTAAACAAATTGACGGTTAGGAACCGATATCCTCTTCCTTGCATCGATGACCTCTTTGATCAACTACAACGGTCTTGTGTATATTCGAAAATTGATCTCCGCTCGGGTTATCATCAATTAAGGGTTAAGGGGGAAGATGTCTCCAAAACCGCTTTTCGAACTCGTTATGGTAGTTATGAATTCCTTGTCATGCCATTTGGTCTCACTAACGCACTGGCGGTGTTCATGGATCTTATGAACCGCGTGCTCAAACCGTATCTTGACAAATTCGTTATCGTGTTCATCGATGATATTTTGGTTTATTCCAAAAGCGAAGAAGAACACGAGGAACATCTCCGACTTGTGCTTGAACTCTTGAGACAAGAACGACTCCATGCCAAATTCTCCAAGTGTGAATTTTGGTTGAAGGAAGTTCAGTTTCTTGGTCATGTTGTAAGTGATCAAGGTATTAAAGTAGATCCATTAAAAATCGAAGCCATTAGTAAATGGGAGACTCCTACTACTCCTACTCACATTCGTCAATTCTTGGGTCTCGCCGGATACTATCGTAGATTCATCAAAGATTTCTCTTTGGTCGCTCGTCCTCTAACCGCGTTAACTCATAAGGGAAGAAAATTCGTTTGGGCAACCGAACAAGAATCCGCATTTCAAATCTTGAAAACGAAGCTAACCACCACTCCTATCTTGTCACTTCCGGAAGGCAACGATGATTTTGTTGTGTATTGCGACGCCTCGAAACATGGTTTTGGGTGTGTGTTGATGTAACGAACGAAAGTCATTTCTTATGCTTCTCGACAACTTAAAATTCATGAACGAAACTATACGACACATGATCTCGAACTCGGAGCCATTGTCTTTGCACTTAAAATGTGGAGACACTATCTTTATGGAACCAAGAGTACTATCTTCACCGATCACAAAAGCCTCCAACACATCTTTGATCAAAAGCAACTAAACATGAGACAACGAAGGTGGATTGAAACCTTAAACGATTACGATTGCGAGCTTCATTACCATCCCGGAAAGGCAAATGTAGTAGCTGATGCCTTAAGTCAAAAAGAAAGAGCGGTGCCTCTTCGTGTCCGAGCTTTAAACATCACCATCCACACCAACCTTAATAGCCAAATTCGGGTAGCCCAAGATGAGGCTCTCAAGGATGAAAACGTTTCACACGAGCTCCTGAACATTCTCGTCTCTCGATTCGAAATTAGGGAGACCGGACTCCGATATTACGCCGGAAGGATTTGGGTGCCTAGCTATGGGGACCTACGAAGCCTTATTTTAGATGAAGCCCAAAAATCATGATACTCGATTCATCCCGGTGCCAATAAGATGTACCACGACCTTAAACAACAATATTGGTGGCCGAACATCAAAAGGGACGTAGCTACTTATGTTGCCAAGTGTTTGACATGTTCCAAAGTCAAAGCCGAACATTAAAGACCGTCCGGAGTACTTCAACAACCCGAAATCCCGCAATGGAAGTGGGAAAGGATAACGATGGATTTTATCACCAAACTACCAAAGACGGTTGGCGGTTATGATACTATTTGGGTTATTGTTGACCGTCTCACCAAATCCGCGCACTTCCTAGCCATGAAGGAAACCGACAACATGGAGAAACTTGCACAACTTTACATTAAGGAGATCGTAGCCCGACACGGTGTACCTTTATCGATTATCTCCGACCGAGATGGCCTATTTGTTTCTAGATTTTGGCGTACTTTACAAGAAGCGTTAGGAACGCGTTTAGACATGAGCACCGCATATCATCCACAAACCGACGGACAAAGCGAACACACAATTCAAACCTTAGAAGACATGCTACGAGCTTGTGTTATCGACTTTGGAAAAGCTTGGGATAAGCACTTACCTCTCACCGAGTTCTCTTACAACAATATTTATCATGCGAGTATTAACGCCGCACCATTCAAAGCTTTATATGGTCGAAAATGTCGTTCACCTCTTTGTTGGGCCGAAGTAGGCGACACACAAATCACCGGACCCGAACTCATTCATGAAACAACCGAGAAAATCGTTCAAATCAGAGATAGGCTTAGGACGGCCAAAAGTCGTCAAAAGAGCTATACCGACAAACGACGCAACGATCTTGAATTTCAAGTCGGTGATCGCGTAATGTTAAAAGTCACACCTTGGAAAGGTGTAATCTGTTTCGGGAAACGCGGGAAGATAAATCCGCGGTATATAGGTCCTTTCGAAATCTTGGAGCGTGTTGGAACCGTTGCTTATCGTTTAGAACTTCCGTCTCAATTGAGCTCCGTTCACCCTACTTTCCATGTATCTAACATGAAGAAATGTATTTCCGAACCCGATATCGTCATTCCTCTCGAGGAGCTTACTATTGATGACAAACTCCATTTTGTGGAGGAACCGGTTGAAATTGTGGACACCTCCGTCAAGACATTGAAACAAAGTCGAATTCCGATTGTTAAAGTCCGTTGGAATGCCAAAAGGGGACCCGAGTTTACTTGGGAAAGGCAAGATCAAATGCAAAGGAAATACCCTCACTTATTCTCGGTTCCGAAAACGCAAGATTTCGAGGAAGAAACAACGACTACTACGCCTACTTAAATTTCGGGACGAAATTTCTTTTAAGGAGTAGGTAATGTAACATCCCGCCTTTTTCTGTTTACTTTTCCGTTTAATTATTTAAAGTCCGTTATATGACTATAACATCTCCCGTTAATACGCGTTTTAAATTATCTCGTTTAGGTAATTCACGCACCCGAACGAAAGTTGAGGGACTAAACTTGACAAGGGATCAAACCCTTGACTAGGTCAAAGGGTCAAACCCCTTTCATCCATTCATTTTCATCCTCATCTTTTACTACTTCCAAATCCTCTCAACATTCAATCCTTAATTCATCATCTAAATCCGATTTTGGAGGCTAACATCAAAACAAATTACATATTTGGAATCCTCTCTTCATTCTCTACGTTTTGATACTAATTTCATCTCGATTGGGTAACTTTCTAAAAACTCTAAATTTCATAATCTTAGTGTTCTTGACTTAAAGGTGTGTTAATTAGTGTCTATGGCTCATTGTGATGTCGTATATGTAATTTGTATGCTCGATCTTGTGAATTGACATAACTAGCATGAACTTGAAAAAGAGCTTGTTAAATCTTTGATTTTGGATGATGAAATGTGTTTAGATGTTAATGGTTGTGTGTTCAAAGTGTTAGTTACTTCATTAGCTTCGTTTTGGTGTGTTGATTGACATGAAAACCTTACATTAACATGATTATTGGTTTTGAGATTTTGGTTAGGGTTTGATAAGCTTTATATGAACTTTTGATGTATCAAATGCTATGAAATATTGTTGATAAGTGTTTTGTTGTAATGTGTGTTTGATTACCTTTGAAACGGCATATCATACATGTAAATTGGTTGCCCGAATCATGAAATGCGTTTTTAGAACTTGAACCTTTGATTATGAACGTTTAATGCGGTTTTGGGTTGTTGTAAGTGTTGAATTACTTTTTGAAATGTGTCTAGTCATTTTCTTCGTCAAAATACCTTTCCAATGGTGTATGATACATGTTTTGGTTGTTTGCGAATCATGATTTGAGTTTGTTTGGTTTTTGGTTCGTGCACTTAGAAGTTTTCTGCATCAGACTTGAATACCAATCTGGACGCCGTCCAGATCCTTGGACGCCATCCCAGATTTCAAAGCTGGACGCCGTCCAGATATTTGGACGCCGTCCCAGCCTTCAAACCTGGACGCCGTCCAGACAATCTGGACGCCGTCCAGATACACTGGCAGGCTTCTGTCTTCATTGGTCATTTTACGAAAAATGTTTGCTATGCTATGGACCTCCGATTCACATGTAACTTGTTCTAACATGCTCATATATGATTAAAAACCTCAGAAAAATAGTTCGGGACCTGACCCTAACGTGTTGACTTTTTCGTTGACTTTGACCCGACCTAAGTTGACTTTTAATCAAACTTAACCATATGTTTGTGCAATCGTTCTAACATGCTTTTATACTTGTACCTTGCATGAAACATGAAAATTTGATACACATGCTATTATGATCGAGTCTTAACGAGCCATTGGACTAATTGAACACTTTGACCTATCGTGTTTACCGATATTGATATAAACCTATTTGTTTAGGTCAAGACTAGCATTGTTCTTTGCACACATTACTTGTTGAAGTACTTATTACTCGTGCACACAAGGTGAGATCATAGTCCCACTTTTACTCTTTTTGAACTTACATTTGGGATGAGAAAACATAAACGTTCTTTTTACTAAGTGAACACAAGTACAGGAAAACAAACATTCTACATACGAGTTTGAACAAAAATCCTCAATTCGATTATCATTAGTTATACTTGCCGGGTGTATGCGAGAACTTATGTTATATGGCCATATGGGTTTGACAAACCCTCATTCAAACGGTTCGCTACCGTTTACGAATGGAATATATTTTCGAGAAACAGTGTATGTTCTAACACTATTGTGATGGGGTTCTATAGAAGAAAATGTTAAGCATTGATAATTGGGTGCTCGTGAAACAAATTTTGGAATGGTGTACTATTATATCAATGTTACAAATCTTGTGGTTCACTTGTACTTACTTACTTAAACCTATGATTTCACCAACATTTTCGTTGACAGATTTCTATGTTTTTCTCAGGTCCTTGAACGTTTTGTGATACATGCTTCCGCTCATTACTTTTGATACTTGCTTGGATGTCGAGTATACATGCATACGTGGAGCGTCTTTTGGCTACTTTTAAATTGTGTCGCATATGTTTCATTTGTACTTTAAACTTTGTAACGTAACTAGTTATCGAACTACTTTGTAAACCTTGGAACATCTTTACTTTTGAAATGAATGCGACATACTTTTGGTCAAACATTGTTTTAAAGACTTATGACCACGTAACGGGACCTAAGTAGACGGCACCGTTAATGACGATTTTGTCGGGTCGCTACAATTTTTGTGTTAATAATATATATATGTTTTATATGTTCATTTTGTATATAAAAAAATATTAAATTTTGATACGTTATATGTGTTAAATATATATATGTATGTATGTATTTCATTTGTTTATCGAAATAGTAGTTCTAATTATATTAAGATAACATTAGTAAAAATAATGGTAAAAACATTAATAATATACTTATGTTAATAATAACTCTATTAGTGATAATAACAATGATATTAATAATAATACTTGTAAAAATATTAATGTTACTGTTTATGATAGTTATGATATTAATGATTTATTAATAATAATAATAATAATAACTTTTAAAAAAAATGATAATACTAATAACAATAATGATATTGTTAATAATAATACATTTGTATAATAGTAATAATAATAATCTTAATATTTATATTAATGATGATAATAATATAGTAATAGCAGTGATATTAATAATAATCATAGTAGTAATTATAATCCTAAGTGATAATCTTTATAATAATATTTGTATTTGTAGAGATAATAATAATTATATTACTAATAATAACAATGTTGATAATTATATTAATGATGAACTTAATAATAATACTAGTAATAATAATAATATTGATAATAATAACAATAAAAATAATAATAATAATTAGTATTAATAATAATAATAATAATAATAATAATAATAATAATAATAATAATAATAATAATAATAATTATAATGAAAATGAAAATGAAAATGAAAATGAAAATGAAAATAATTACAACCTTTGAAGTTATGCTTAAAAAGAATACGCCACTGCCGGGGTTTGAACCCGTGACCACTCGCTCACCCGCACAATACCCATCCATTCTGCCATTCTGCCATTCTCGTTTTCCTTATTAAATCCTCACCCATATTTTATTTAAACCTTATGTTTAATTATCCCATATTCTTCTTCCTCTTCACAAAGAATTCGATCACCAGAGATCAAAACTCAATTACATTAACTTTAGGATTTAATATTTATTACAGAAACACGTTTTGTTTGTGATTAATTGGATTAACATTCAGCAAAATAAAAAAATAAGAAAGAGTGCTGCTACTGGTTACGGTTTCTAATAAAATATATATATATATATATATGATTTTGATTTTTGAATACGATTTAGGTAAATCTTTCAACATGAAATATGTTGTATATCGTTCTTATAAACTTTCCAATTCATCAATTTAATTCAATACATCAAGACAAGTTCTAATTTTGTGATGAACAATTATGTTGACCTTTTGACATGAAACTTTGACTTCGAAATTCAACATCAATACAAAGAATTGGGACGCGAAAACTTACAGATAGATTGAATACAAGATTCATAACATAACCTCATTATTACATTTTGCAATTTTGCTCAAAATCGAAGTTTTGGAAAAAAGAACTCATACAGAAGTGTCGAGCTGAACAAAAAAAATAAATAACTGAATAATTTTGTTAAATCTTGATTTATAGAAAACAGAGATATTGTGTAATTTATAATGATTGTAAAAAAAAATAATGGAATACCTGAATGAGTACTTCGTTCGATTTATTTATGGCACACAAAAAAAATGGTTCGCTAGTCTTCCTATTTAAGAACAGATTAAAATTTTTTTTAATAAAATAAATAGATTAAAGGTGAAATGGATTGGTAAAGAATTTTGGATATATCTGTGTTAATTTCTAACTTTATTACATGATTAGAGACAAGAGTCAATCTATGTACACTTTAGTTGGTATATCAAACTGATCAGGCATCTTCCTTTTCTTTTTTTCTTTTTTAATTTATAAATAGTATAAATATATCAATAATAATAATCATAATAATAATACAAAATAACAATAATACTAATTAATAATAATCGTAGTATTATTTATAAGATAATAATAAAATTACATTTAAAGATAATGATAATAATAATATAATAATACTAATTACAATACTGTTAATATTATTAATGATAATAATAATATGAATACTAATAATACTACAAGAATTTATATATCTCAAAATCATATCTATAGGTTATATATTTAAAATAATAATGTTAATAACACTAGTTTTGATATTACTAATAATATTATTTTAACAACTATAATTATAATTAAATTTATTATATTGGTATTACATCTTATTGATTAAGTAATATAACTGTATAGTATCTATTATGTAATAACTTATATTTAGTATTAAGTTCTTATACATTTTAATACATATACATTGTACATATAATAATTATGTATAAAAATCTTATATATTTATATGTGGATTCATTTTAATAACATCATAGTTATTTTATATATTATTTTATAGTTTTAATTCGAATGGTTAAATTGTATTTCATTAATTCAAATTATGTATACTTATATTGATGTTTATATATATGTAAATATATATCTATATATATATATATACATCGTTTATTAACAACAATAGTTCGTGAATCGTCGGGAACAGTCGAAGGGTAAATTGCATATATGAAAACAATTCAAAAATTTTGAGACTCAACATTACAGACTTTGCTTATCGTGTCAAAATCATGTAAAGATTAAGTTTAAATTTGGTTGGAAATTCCCGGGTCGTCACAGTACCTACCCGTTAAAGAAATTTCGTCCCGAAATTTGAGTGAGGTGGTCATGGCTAACAATAAAAATATTTTCATGACGAATATGAGTTGATAAATTGAGTTTTATCATCATTGAGTACTATGGATAAAAAATAATTCGATTATTCGAAGAGTACGAATAAAGCTATCACCAAAGAGTGAAATAGGAAAGTAAAGATTCATCTTAACTTTTGACAGAGTCAGGGTTGAATTCTGGAATTCAAGAGATTTAAAGAAAATCTTCGAAATCTGAAAGATTTGATTCTTCGGCGAGTAAGGAAATTAAGATCTCTATAATTAAATACGGTGATCTGTCTCGATTACTCTGTCTGATATTTCCATTATAAATTAAGCTCTTTCGTTCCATTATTCTCATCATTCCTATACCTTTTTTTTAGTTCATACATCCAAAAGATTGTGAAAATGCTTAATCCAGTTCTGATTCTTGTCCTTATCCTTACTTTTACAACAATCATTCTCCTTTTCCAACTTCCACCGGAGGAATCTGCTTTCTTCTACTTCGCACTTGGGGTTATAGTGTTTCTAATTTTCCCGTGTCTTTATGTTGTGATAAACATTGATATACACGATTTGTAATTTCTACGTTGTTGTTGGGTTTTATATTTTCCCTTTTATTTCGATGTCCCCGCTTCTGTCTTCTATAATCATTGTCATTCACAGTTAATGCTCTCTCTTTTTGCTGCAATTTATACCCCCTTTCTATTTCGGAGCCTCATGCTTTTGTTTTCTTTTCGCAAATAATGGTCCAGAATTCATAGGTATGGAGTTTCGAATGAACTTAATGTTCTAAATGAGAAAGAACGTAATAGCACGATTTGATTTGTCAAATTACCAGAATCACTGAGAATAGAACTATCAAGAATATATTTTCTTGATATGTTCAGAAGTTAATCAAAATGAAAGAGTTATGTAACATGACACATGATGACATTATAATCTGTGAATCATCATGTTCCATTTAGAAACTCAGCATGACTTAATGTAATATAATCACGTTGATCAAGTGTCATTATATTATACTAACTCATGCATCAGTTCCCAACATTACTTCAATAACATTCATATTTTAAGCTCGAAAGTTTATAGAATATAGAAACTATCAGTTTCTATATGATGTAACACTGATAGTACGAAGAGATTAATGATTTCAGATAAGAATAGTTATAAGAATATCTTCAAAAATATGGAGGGTATTTATAATGAAAGATACGATGATATCTTGAAATTTCTAATATCGAAGGATGGTGAAGAAAATTTGTCCATAAGAGTTCGGAGTCAGAAGCAAGGTATTCGCTAAAGATTTTATCAGAAATAGAATCATCAAGATTCTTAATGTACACGTTTAGTCCTTGTGATTTGTTCAGAGACTCCTTCGTATTTTGCTCAATCAGTTTTTCAGTTTCAAACTTTTTCTGAGCTTTGCCAACATACAATTCTTTATCATCAACTTTTGGCTGTTGAGGTCGTCTACAGTTTTTGTTGCTTCATTCAACTTTTCAAAATTCAGAGTATTAATTCGCAGACTGGGTGCTTTTCAGAATTTCTGAATGGAAGGTCATAGTTCTAAGAGATAAATGTTATATATATACATATAACTGTTGATGTGGAAATGTTGCGAGACTCAAAATACAGATTTGCTGATTCCCGGTAATTGGTATGGCAATTCTTGTTACAAGATGCGGATGAGTACATGATGAGACTTCAATAGATAAATATAGTGATTTGTCGGAGAGATTTAAGCCAAGGAGCAATGAGGATGCTGGTACATCTGTTGGTAACATGGTGGAATATAATAAAAATTCCCCGGTAACAATAAAAGAGCACGCATAAATATCAAGGTTATAATAAGGTTAATCCAAATGAAAAGTCGAAGTTGACTTGTTGGAGCTGTGATAAAATTGGCTAATTTGAAAAGGGATTGCAAAGTTATTTTCTGTAATAACAACGCCAAAGGAGCTAGCACAAATACGTGTTAAACGTTTACTCAGGTTCCGAGTGTTTTCAGATGCATAACTATATGCATCAATCCTTCTTTCTGTAGATGAAGTGTGGTTGATTCATCCTCTCGATTGAGGTGTTTTCAAGAATCATGAAAAGTTTGAACGCAGATTGTAATCGTCAAGATACAATGAGATTTAAGATGAAATTAAGTGGTAAACTTGAAGAATTATTTAGTTTCATATGTTATAATCAATATTTTAATTCATTTTAATTGTCCAATGTTGGTAGTCCACAGTTAGCAATTCAATAATTCATATATAATTATATATATAATATTCGAATTAATACGTATCGTGACCCGTGTACATGTCTCAGACTCGATCACAACTCAAAGTATATATATTATTGTAGAATCAACCTCAACCCTGTATAGAGAACTCGATCATTACTGCATATAGAGTGTCTATGGTTATTCCAAATAATATATATATATATATATATATATATATATATATATATATATATATATATATATATATATATATATATATATATATATATATGCGTCGATATGATATGTCAAAACCTTGTATGCGTGTCCCTATTTTTAAAGTGTGTAAAAATAAATAACAGAAATTAAATGACGATAAATAAAGTGCGTAAAGTAAATAACAGAAATTAAATGACGATAAATAAAATTGCGAGAATGTAAATTGCGATAAATAAAATGTAATCAGTTAGCTAGGAACAATTAGCTAGGAACAGTTAGCGTGGATTCTTAACAAAATTTCTCATAGTTAATTTGTTTGTTTCTAATAAATTTTATTTTGTCCAATGTTCTCTTCATTATGCCACTTGTTGGATTCTGATAGGTCAAAATCCAAATATGAAATTTGAATAAAAAAGGTTATTCTGTGGTGAACAGATTCGTATATCTGTGGATGTAAGTAGGATATTAAATGACTGTTGAATCAGCTTCGAAAAATGTACATTGTAACTTATTAATGTGAAATCTGAATATTCCTCGGGTATTACCTACCCGTTAAAATATTTTCACCATTAATAGTTTGTACAAAAAAAACTTTTAATTACAATCTTTATGAAAACATATATACATATATATTTTTTTCAGACGTAATCATGGATTTTATGAGTCAATGTGATATTAAACTCATAGATTTGTGGCTAGAACTAGAGTACATAATCTCTAAAATATTAGAGATTACATAATCGCCATGAAGGACGAAGATAGTTTATGTAGAACGATTCGTAGAACGATGATTATGCTTGAGGTATAGATTGCGAGGTTGAGACGTGTGATGATGTTGTTGTTGTTGGTACTGGTTATACTGCTGGTGCTGCTGATGGTGGTACTGTTGCTGTCGGTGCTACAAGTGTTGTTGGTGCTGAGTTTGATGATGATGTTGGTGTAGTAAGTATAGCTTGTAATTCACGCACCATTCTTATCAGGGTTTCTATCCTACCCTCTATCATTTCTATCCATCCACTCATCTGATTCGATAGATCTTGATTATCAATTCGAAGTTCCCTAACTTCTTCTAATATTCCCCTTCGATTGGTATTCGAAAGTAGAGGTTGAATATTTTCTGAGATTGTAGTAACGCGACCTTCGAGGTGGAAAACTTTAGCAAGAAGGGTGAATACAGTGTTGCGCATAGGTTCACCGGTGAGTACATCATTTTCTCCAATGTTAGGAGGTAAGTTTGGTTCGCGGTAGGGCTCGCCTTCTTCATTTTTCCATTGAGTGAGTAAGTCTTGGACCCACCCCCATCTCCTCCTGAAAGAAAAATAACTAAATGGTTGAGGCACTTCTGGTTCATTGACTTCGGAGTCTGCTTCAATATACATCTCGAAATCGCTTCCGGAACTAATGGAATCCAAGCTAGGTGTAGGATCCATCTCTCACGATCAGTTAAAGGGTTTTGATATGAAATGATTTTTTTCGAATATCGAATGATATTCTAATTATATATAGAATATCTATACATACTTTCAAAGATCCCTTAAATTATGGAGAAAATTAAGGAAACGTGTCAGATAAAGTCTACAGTAATAGATACGCTAAGATATAAATTTTTGTCTATACACTATTCATGCAATCATTGCAGTAAGATGTGTCTAGACTAAGAATAATGAGCAGGTAATTTCCTAAGGATGATAAGCAGATGATTTCCGACAAAAATTATAAGCAAAACTTTTGACATGCAGACACGGTCGAAGTCCAGACTCACTAATGCATCCTAACGACTATCAGTTAGACACACTAATGCAAGACCCGGTTCGCTAAGACCACCGCTCTGATACCAACTGTAGAGACCCGTCCTAATCCATCCGGACGAATTTCATATCGATTATAAACGATTCACAACAGTTGATTACATCGCGAGGTACTTGACCTCTATATGATACATTTTACAAACATTGCATTCATTTTTGAAAAGACAATCTTTCATTACATCGGAAGTTGACGTCATGCATACCATTTCATAATAAATCTAACTAAAATTGACTTAATAATAATCTTGATGAACGCAACGACTCGAATGCAATGTCTATTGAAATATGTCATGAATGACTCCAAGTAATATCTCTAAGATGAGCAAATGCACAGCGGAAGATTTCTTTCGTACCTGAGAATAAACATGCTTTCAAGTGTCAACCAAAAAGGTTAGTGAGTTCATTAGTTTATCATAAAGAATCATTTTATAATTTTAATAGACCACAAGATTTCATATTTCCAATTCTCATAAACATACGTCTCATGCATAGAGACAAAAAAATCATTCATATGGATTGAACACCTGGTAACCGACATTCACAATATACATATAAGAATATTCCCATCATTCCGGGATCCTCCTTTGGACATGATATAAATTTTGAAGTACTAAAGCATCCGGTACTTTGGATGGGGCTTGTTAGGCCCAATAGATCTATCTTTAGGATTCGCGTCAATTAGGGTGTCTGTTCACTAATTCTTAGATTACCAGACTAAAAAGGGGGCATATTCGGTTTAATAATCCAGCCATAGAATGTAGTTTTAAGTACTTGTGTCTATTTCGTCAAACATTTATAAAGCAGCGCATGTATTCTCAGTCCCAAAAATATATATTGCAAAAGCATTTAAAAAGGGAGCAAATGAAACTCACCTAATGTATTTTGTAGTAAAATACATATGACTATATTGAACAACTGAACAATGCAGGGTTGGCCTTGGATTCACGAACCTATATCATTTGTATATTTGTTAATATTTATAGTTGTAATTGAACACACACACACACACATATATATATATATATATATATATATATATATATATATATATATATATATATATATATATATATATATATATAAGTGTATTAGTTATATCATTTTTGTGTTAATAATATATATATGTTTTATATGTTCATTTTGTATATAAAAAAATATTAAATTTTGATACGTTATATGTGTTAAATATATATATGTATGTATGTATTTCATTTGTTTATCGAAACAGTAGTTCTAATTATATTAAGATAACATTAGTAAAAATAATGGTAAAAACATTAATAATATACTTATGTTAATAATAACTCTATTAGTGATAATAACAATGATATTAATAATAATACTTGTAAAAATATTAATGTTACTGTTTATGATAGTTATGATATTAATGATTTATTAATAATAATAATAATAATAATAATAACTTTTAAAAAAAATGATAATACTAATAACAATAATGATATTGTTAATAATAATACATTTGTATAATAGTAATAATAATAATCTTAATATTAATATTAATGATGATAATAATATAGTAATAGCAGTGATATTAATAATAATCATAGTAGTAATTATAATCCTAAGTGATAATCTTTATAATAATATTTGTATTTGTAGAGATAATAATAATTATATTACTAATAATAACAATGTTGATAATTATATTAATGATGAACTTAATAATAATACTAGTAATAATAATAATATTGATACTAATAACAATAACAATAATAATAATAATAATAATAATAATAATAATAATAATAATAATAATAATAATAATAATAATAATAATAATAATAATAATAATAATGATAATGAAAATGAAAATGAAAATGAAAATGAAAATAATTACAACCTTTGAAGTTATGCTTAAAAAGAATACGCCACTGCCGGGGTTTGAACCCGTGACCACTCGCTCACCCGCACAATACCCAGCCATTCTGCCATTCTCGTTTTCCTTATTAAATCCTCACCCATATTTTATTTAAACCTTATATTTAATTATCCCATATTCTTCTTCCTCTTCACAAAGAATTCGATCACCAGAGATCAAAACTCAATTACATTAACTTTAGGATTTAATATTTATTACAGAAACACGTTTTGTTTGTGATTAATTAGATTAACATTCAGCAAAATAAATAAAAAATTAAGAAAGAGTGCTGCTACTGGTTACGGTTTCTGAAAAAAATATATATATATGATTTTGATTTTTGAATACGATTTAGGTAAATCTTTCAAAATGAAATATGTTGTATATCGTTCGTATAAACTTTCCAATTCATCAATTTAATTCAATACATCAAGACAAGTTCTAATTTTGTGATGAACAATTATGTTGACCTTTTGACATGAAACTTTGACTTCGAAATTCAACATCAATACAAAGAATTGGGACGCGAAAACTTACAGATAGATTGAATACAAGATTCATAACATAACCTCATTATTACATTTTGTAATTTTGCTCAAAATCGAAGTTTTGGAAAAACGAACTCATACAGAAGTGTCGAGCTGAACAAAAAAAAATAAATAACTGAATAATTTTGTTAAATCTTGATTTATAGAAAAACAGAGATATTGTGTAATTTATAATGATTGTAAAAAAAAATAATGGAATACCTGAATGAGTACTTCGTTCGATTTATTTATGACACACAAAAAAAATGGTTCGCTAGTCTTCCTATTTAAGAACAGATTAAAAAAATTTTAAATAAAATAAATAGATTAAAGGTGAAATGGATTGGTAAAGAATTTTGGATATATCTGTGTTAATTTCTAACTTTATTACATGATTAGAGGCAAGAGTCAATCTATGTACACTTTAGTTGGTATATCAAACTGATCGGGCATCTTCCTTTTTTTTAATTTATAAATAGTATAAATATATCAATAATAATAATCATAATAATAATACTAAATAACAATAATACTAATTAATAATAATCGTAGTATTATTTATAAGATAATAATAATATTACATTTAAAGATAATGATAATAATAATAATATAATAATAGTAATTACAATACTGTTAATATTATTAATGATAATAATAATATGAATACTAATAATACTACAAGAATTTATATATCTCAAAATCATATCTAAAGGTTATATATTTAAAATAATAATGTTAATAACACTAGTTTTGATATTACTAATAATATTATTTTAACAACTATAATTATAATTAAATTTATTATATTGGTATTACATCTTATTGATTAAGTAATATAACTGTATAGTATCTATTATGTAATAACTTATATTGAGTATTAAGTTCTTATACATTTTAATACATATACATTGTACATATAATAATTATGTATAAAAATCTTATATATTTATATGTGGATTCATTTTAATAACATCATAGTTATTTTATATATTATTTTACAGTTTTAATTCGAATGGTTAAATTGTATTTCATTAATTCAAATTATGTATACTTATATTGATGTTTATATATATGTAAATATATATCTATATATATACATCGTTTATTAACAACAATAGTTCGTGAATCGTCGGGAACAGTCGAAGGGTAAATTGCATATATGAAAACAATTCAAAAATTTTGAGACTCAACATTACAGACTTTGCTTATCGTGTCAAAATCATGTAAAGATTAAGTTTAAATTTGGTCGGAAATTCCCGGGTCGTCACACACCTACCACTTTATTTTTTTTTCTCCGACCACCAAAACAGCTGCCACCATCGTGTAAACTGTTACTGCAGTACTTCTGTTAAACCTCTGGCGTTACAGCATAATGATGATGGTTGATGATGTATTGAATGAGTGATGAACGTGATTATTTATTTTCTTTTCTCTCTTCTTATATATTTTTTTTCTCTTTCTTTCTTTTCAAGATGATGATGATTTTTTTTTTATATATTGATGATGAATGATACTGAGTAAGATGACGATGATAAAGATAGTACTTAGGATGATAATGATATTTTATGATGGTGATGCCAGATTTATGATGATAACCGAGGATGATGATAGTTGATAATGATAATTCGCGGTGATGAAGTTAATTATGATTATGATTATGATTAGAGAATGATTATAATTAAGATTAATGATGATGCTTAGTTTTGATGATAATGAATAGTTATGGGTTTGATTTAGAAGAAGGAGAAGACAGAATAATGGGTTAAATAGATTCAGTGTGTAAATTATATTAGATAAAACAAAATAGAGGAGTGGTATGGGGTGTTGTTAGTTTAAGAGGAGGTCCTGAGTTCGAATCTAGCTAAATACAATAATTTTTTTTATATAATAGAAGATGCTGTGAATTTGGGCCGAGACTTAAGTTTCCAGTTGGGCCGAATACTTGTTGCAGTTGGGCAGAGGGGTAAAGATGTTGCTGGGCTGAGTCCCTTTCCCCCTGTTGGGCCGAAATGAAAATAAAAGTGTTAAATAAATCAAAGTCTGGTATTAATCAGGAAAAACAGAACTGGAGCCATGGTTAAGGGGTCTTATAGGTGAGCGAGAGGTCTCGAGTTCAAGCCTTGGCAGAGGCATTTACTTTTTTGGCCCGTTTCTTCAAAGGTTGTACTCTACAATTATTAGTATTATTATTATTATTATCATTATTAGTATTATAATTTTATTATTATTATTATTATCATGATTTTAATTACAATTATGATTACTAGTATTATTATTATTGTTGTCACTAATATTATTAACATTCCTAGATTATCATTAAATAATATTATTATCATTAGTAATAAGATTATTATTATTATCATTAGGTATTGAGTATTATTATCAAAAGTATTGTTTTCATTATCATTATTATTGATATTATTATTACAAAGATTATTAATAGTATTATTATCATTCCTAGTAAAATTATCATTTTCAAAAGTATCATTATTAACAATATCATTATTATTATTAATATTATCATTTTAATAAAGTTATTATTATTAGTAAATCATTAATATCAACACTATCATTTTAAGCAGATAAATATTTTGTACATAAAATATACTTATTACGTAAACTATAATTATATTAAAATATCACATAACTATATATATATATCAAACTTACTAATATTATTTATATAAATACTTACAAATAACAAACTATCGATTTTTAAATATAATATTTAAACAAGTATGGATATATATTAATATAACTATATAAATAACAACTATTTTGAATATAAACACAAATTAAATATATGATATATAAATTAAGATATCATAATTTGTTCAATTACGAATATACATTTTAATATATACATACCAATGATATAGGTTCGTGAATCCAATGCCAACCCTACATTGTTCAAAATAGTCATATGTATTTTTACTACAAAATACATTAGGTGAGTTTCATTTGCCTTTTTACCCTTTATATTTTTGGGCTGAGAATGCATGCGAAATTTTTATAAATGTTTTAGAAAACAGACACAAGTAATTGAAACTACATTATATGGGTGAATGATCGAAGCCGAATATGCCCCTTTTGCTTGGTAACCTAAGAATTAGTAAACTGATCTACTAATTGACGCGAATCCTAAAGATAGATCTATTGGGCCTAACGAACCCCATCCAAAGTACCGGATGCTTTAGTACTTCGATGTTGTTTTATCATGTCCGAAGAATTTCCCGGAATGATAGGGGATATTCTTATATGCATCTTGTTAATGTCGGTTACCAGGTGTTCAATCCATATGAATGATTTTTGTCTCTATGCATGGGACGTATATTTATGAGAAATGAAAATCTTGTGGTCTATTAAAATGATGAAAATGATTATTTATGTTAAACTAATGAACTCACTAACCTTTTGGTTGACACTTTAAAGCATGTTTATTCTCAGGTATTAAAGAAATCTTCCGCTGTGCATTTGCTCATTTTAGAGATACTACTTGGAGTCATTCATGACATATTTCAAAAGACGTTGCATTCGAGTCGTTGAGTTCATCAAGATTATTATTAAGTCAATTATAGTTGGATATATTATGAAATGATATGCATGCCTGTCAACTTTTGATGTGAAGAAAGTTTGTCTTTTATAAACGAATGCAATATTTGTAAAATGTATCATATAGAGTTCAAGTACCTTGCGATGAAATCAACTATTGTGAATCGTTTATAATGTATATGAACGGGTCCTTTCACTACCTACCCGTTAAGTTCATACTTAGTAGCTAATATACAATTCAACTACTACAATTCCATATGAAAAACTGATTATAATAATATATCACATACAAATATTCTTCAAACTTACAACTTCACTATATTACATATGACATGAAATATAGTACACTTTGATACAGGATAGTTTTGAAGATAAATCTAGTTAATACGCAATTTTTTCAGCAAAGGAAATAAAGACACGTAATTCATAAGTCCAGAAACAAGTCATACATTCTGGTTTTACTAAGACGACTTCCCATCCTTGGCCTTGTGGAAAATAACCGTTATGACCATTGGCTAGGCATCATGTTGTAATGTCGTCAAAAGGACGAGGGTTTCGTAATGTCCAACAGCCCCGTAATAATCTAAAAACCTTATTTCTCACCCCAACTACTGAATCCGTCACTTGTGGGAAGGTTTTATTTAAAAGTTGCAATCCGATGTTCTTTTTCTCACTTTGGTAAGAAGCAAACATCACTAACCCGTAAGCATAACATGCTTCTTTATGTTGCATGTTAGAAGCTCTTTCTAATTCATGAAATCCTATGTTAGGATATGTTGAGTCAATATAGGTTCTTAACCCGTAGCGTAAAATTGCATTTGGGTTCCCCGCATATAACGCTTTAAAGAAAACACGGCGTAACTTACGGTCTCCCCAATGTGATATACCCCACCTATCAAAGGAAAGCCTTTTATAAACTAAGGCATTTCTGGAAAGTCTTTCAAATGTTTGACAAGTTAATTTTGCCACAACTAAATGTGCTGATGAATTCTGACCGACTCTAGACAAGATTTCCTCAATCATATCCTCTGGTAGGTCTTCTAAAATATTCGGTTGTCTACCCTTAACGTCCATTTTGTTTTTATACTGTAAAATAGACAAGGATTAGATTCGTAAAAGACAATTAACAAACAATACAAGCAATTTTTACATAGAACATAAAAGGACAAGCACACTACAATACATATAATACACAACATGATTACAACCCTCTAATCTGAATCACTGGTTTCTTCTTCTTCGGTCATCGGCTACTTGTGGGTGACACGGAGGGATCCAAGTTATTAATTTTTTTTTTGTTTTTCGTGAAATGTCCCGTTCATATCGATTATAAACGTTCCATATTAATTGATTTCGTTGTGAGGTTTTGACCTCTATATGAGACGTTTTTCAAAGACTGCATTCGTTTTTAAAACAAACCATAACCTTTATTTTATCGACAAGGTTAAAAAGACACCACCTAGATTATCCAGAAATGATAATCTAAAAATATCACATTTACACACTACCAATACATATTGATTTACAATATTAATATGTTACAACAAAATAAATCTCGAATGCAGTTTTAAACAATATTATACAAGCATGCTGACACCAAATCTTGTCCACATATTAGCATGCAATAGCGGAAGCTCTTAATAATCACCTGAGAATAAACATGCTTTAAACGTCAACAAAAATGTTGGTGAGTTATATGTTTAACCTATATATTTATCAAATTGTAATAATAGACCACAAGATTTCATATTTCAATATACATCCCATACATAGAGATAAAAATCATTCATATGGTGAACACCTGGTAACCGAAATTAACAAGATGCATATAAGAATATCCCCTATCATTCCGGGAAATCCATCGGACATGATAAAACAACATCGAAGTACTAAAGCATCCGCAACCATGGATGGGGTTCGTTATGCCCAATAGATCTATCTTTAGGATTCGCGTCAATTAGTAGATCGGTTTACTAATTTTTAGGTTACCAAGAAAAAAGGGGCATATTTGGCTTCGATCATTCACCCATATAATGTAGTTTCATTTATTAGTGTCTATTTCGTAAAACATTTATAAAACTGCATGTATTCTCATCCCAAAATATTAGATTTTAAAAGTGGGACTATAACTCACTTTCACAGATCTTTACTTCGTCGGGAAGTAAGACTTAGCCACTGGTCGATTCACGAACCTATAACAAATATGTTCATATATATCAAAGTATGTTCAAAATATATTTACAACATTTTTAATACGTTTTAATGTTTTAAGTTTATTAAGTCAGATGTCCTCGTTAGTAACCTACAACTAGTTGTCCATAGTTAGATGTACAGAAATAAATTGATATATATTATCTTGACCCAATCTACGACCCAGTGTATACACGTCTCAGGCTAGATCACAACTCAAAGTATATATATTTTTGGAATCAACCTCAACCCTGTATAGCTAACTCCAACATTACTATATATAGAGTGTCTATGGTTGTTCCAAATAATATATATAGATGGGTCGATATGATATGTCAAAACATTTGCATACGTGTCTATGGTATCCCAAGATTACATAATATATTAGAATACATGTATAATACAATATAAGTTAGCTAAGATATGATTTGTATAGAATTGTTACAATATTTCCCGTAGCTACAACAATCAAAAAATATCCAATCTTATTTTACCCATAACTTCTTCGTTTTAAATCCGTTTTGAGTGAATCAAATTGCTATGGTTTCATATTGAAGTATATTTTATGAATCTAAATAGAAAAAGTATAGTTTTATAGTCGAAAATATAAGTTACAAGTCGTTGTTGTAAGAGGTAGTCATTTCAGTCGAAAGAACGACGTCTTGATGACCATTTTGAAAAACATACTTCCACTTTGAGTTTAACCATGATTTTTGGATATAGTTTCATGTTCATAAGAAAAATCATTTTCCCAGAAGAACAATTTTTAAATCAAAGTTTATCATAGTTTTTAATTATCAAACCCAAAACAGCCCGCGGTGTTACTACGACGGCGTATATCCGATTTTACGGTGTTTTTGGTATTTTCAGGTTTTAAATCATTAAGTTAGCATATCATATAGATATATAATATGTGATTAGTTGATTTTAAAAGTCAAGTTAGAAGGATTAACTTTTGTTTGTGAACAAGTTTAGAATTAACTAAACTATGTTCTAGTGATTACAAGTTTAAACCTTCGAATAAGATAGTTTTATATATATAAATCGAATGATGTTATGAACATCTTTACTACCTCAGGTTTTATGGATAAACCTACTGGAAATGAAAAAAATAGATCTAGCTTCAAAGGATCCTTGGATGGCTTGAAAGTTCTTGAAGCAAAATCATGACACGAAAACAAGTTCAAGTAAGATTTTCACTCGAAATAAGATTGTTATAGTTATAGAAATTGAATCAAAGTTTGAATATGAGTATTACCTTGTATTAAAAAGATATATTACTGTAAATAATAAAGATTTCTTGAGGTTGGATGATCACTTTACAAGATTGGATGTAAGCTAGCAAACTTGGAAGTATTCTTGATTTTATGAAACTAGAACTTATAGAATTTATGAAGAACACTTAGAACTTGGAGATAGAACTTGAGAGAGATCAATTAGATGAAGAAAATTGAAGAATGAAAGTGTTTGTATGTGTTTTTGGTCGTTGGTATATGGATTATATATAAATGATGTGTAATTTTGTTTACATGTAAATAAGTCATGAATGATTACTAATATTTTTGTAATTTTATGAGATATTTCATGCTAGTTGCCAAATGATGGTTCTCACACGTGTTAGGTAACTCACATGGGCTGCTAAGAGCTGATCATTGGAGTGTATATACCAATAGTACATACATTTAAAAGTTGTGTATTGTACGAGTACGAATACGGGTGCATACGAGTAGAATTGTTGATGAAACAGAACGAGGATGTAATTGTAAGCATTTTTATTAAGTAGAAGTATTTTGATAAGTGTCTTGAAGTCTTTCAAAAGTGTATGAATACATATTAAAATACTACATGTATATACATTTTAACTGAGTCGTTAAGTCATCGTTAGTCGTTACATGTAAATGTTGTTTTGAAACCTTTAGGTTAACGATCTTGTTAAATGTTGTTAACCCATTGTTTATTATATCTAAAGAGATGTTAAATTATTACATTATCATGATATTATGATATATTAATATATCTTAGTATGATATATATACAGTTTAAATGTTGTTACAACGATAATCGTTACATATATGTCTCGTTTCGAAATCATTAAGTTAGTAGTCTTGTTTTTACATATGTAGTTCATTGTTAATACACTTAATGACATGTTTACTTATCATTTATAATGATTAAACATAGTGTATCAATATCTTAATTTGATTCATATGTATTTAGTAAGACGTTGTTATAACGATAATCGTTATATATATCGTTTCGAGTTTCTTAATTCAATAAACTCAATTTTATGTATATAACACATTGTTAAAATACCTAATGAGATACTTACTTATCATAATATCATGTTAACTATATATATAATCATATATATGTCATCATATAGTTTTTACAAGTTTTAACGTTCGTGAATCACCGGTCAACATGGGTGGTCAATTGTCTATATGAAACCTATTTAAATTAATCAAGTCTTAACAAGTTTGATTGCTTAAAATGTTAGAAACATTTAATCATGCAAATATAGTTTTCAATTAATATATAATCATGAAAAAGTTCGGGTCACTACATTTCGTCGGCATGAAATCAAGTTACTTTGTTCTTTTCCTCTTGACGTCATCATAACAGCCATCATCCCTCATCTAATTTATTGTTTACCATAAATCAATCCACAATCATCATCATCTAACATATTAATATTAGTATTAGTTATGGTGTAATGTAATTGTTTGAAGAATAGACTATAGAAGTTCTTTTTCTTCTCTTTGTTTTTCTTTCTCGTACTCAGACTATTTCTATTTAATTTTCTAAATCTCATTCTAGTTTCTATATAATGAGTGATTTCCGAATTTTCTATTCTTTGCAGTAAATCATCTTTATTTTCTTTACATTTTAACTCTTATAATCTGTTTCTTGTCTATTTTTCTCTTTTCTATTATCTTAAGTTCTAGTAAGCATCTATTCAATAATCAGCGTGAAGATGAGCCACTTAGCTTGATTAAGTTTCAAATCCTGAAAAAAAAAGAATATAAAAAAACTCTCTTTTGAGCGTTGAAGATGACTGTATCGTGGACAAAAGTTCTATGCTCAAGTCCTGTTCAATTATTAGGGAAAACAAGCCACAGTATAAAAGAGTAAAAAAAAGAAAAAACGCTACTGAAAAGGAATACGCAGTCAAGCAATATGCAACCACACCCGCGAATATCTATCTATAGGGCTGTAAATGAGCCGAGCTACTCGTGAGCTACTCGAGCTCGGCTCGTTAAAAACTTGATTCGAGCCGAGCCTAAACGAGGTCGAGCCCGAGGTCAAGCCTAAGTTATGGCTCTAGGGGCGGAGTTAGTAGGGTGGCCAAGGGGTGCTTTGCCACCCTCAACTGTGATAGGAGTAGTATATATGTATCTAAATTGTGTTTTAATGGCTATATAGTTGAGTTAGAGTGACAATTTTGTTGAGGACAAAAGAATTGCAGGTTGAATTTGGTAGTTGGTAGGGATAATGACTTTTTAGTGAACTTTCAATTAATACCCCTCATCTTATATTTATATTTTACTTTTAACCTCGTAAATTTAGAATTATGTTATTAAACATTATATAGTTTACATTACATATTCAAATCTAGAATACTCACTCAATACATAATTGTTTGTAAAGTTTTCATGAATCAAAATAAATAAAAAGCAGTAGATGCACTTCAAGTTCAAACAAAAAAAAAAAATACAAAAATTGTTATTGAGATCTAAGTTACATGATTGTTGGTAAAGTTTTCTTGAATAAAAATTAATAAAAGGCAGTAGATGGATTAAAAGTTTAAATAAAAGATGGTGTACATGAATTGTTATTTAGATCTAAGTACTCCGTATGTATTATCATAATAATTTTTCATTTCATTTTTCTTACGAAGTTGTTTCAACATTTTACAATAAACTAAAAGTCGCTAAGCTTTTTTTAATACTCATCATGTTATATTAGGAAATTTCAAATAATATTAAGTAATTTGTTTCGCCTAATTTAACTCGATAAACACTTAAAAAAGGTGAGATCATTGCAAGAGATTCTAACTTTAATAAGAACTATGATCTTGGTTTGTTTTCTATGCAGTTTAGGTTCTTACATGGGTTATGGTATAACTATATGTTTAGTTAAAAATTCAAAAAAATTCTACTAAATTGCGTATTTTCGAGGTAGCCCATGCTACCACTGCTATTAAAGTACATTCGCCCCTACATTGTGAAATGCCCCGTTCATATACAATATAAATGATTCATAATAGTTGATTACATCGCGAGGTAATTGACCTCTATATGATAAATTTTACAAACATTGCATTCGTTTTTAAAAGACAAACTTTCTTTACATCGAAAGTTGACGACAAGCATACTATTTCATAATACCTCCAACTGTAATTGACTTAATAATAATTTTTGATGAACTCGATGACTCGAATGCAACTTCTTTTGAAATATGTCATGAATGACTCCAAGTAATATCTCTAATATGAGCAGATGCACAGCGAAAGATTTCTTTCATACCTGAGAATAAACATGCTTTCAAGTGTCAACTAAAAGGTTGGTGAGTTCATAGGTTTATCATAATAAAATTCATCATTTTGATAGACTAAAAGATTTACATCCTGCATGGTACAAATGGGCCCGAATCCTATACCCACATGTAATGTACATGCGATATCTTTTAAATACAGTACACCTTTCTCGTGTACAAAATCATCTTTCATAAATCTTAGTAACCGTACACATATCTCGTGCACAAAAATAACATACACGTAACCTGTGTATAAAATCATTCTCTCGATACATAACATTCACTTTTCATTGCTTTCATAATTTGGCTTGGTAACCGACCTTAATATATATTGCGTATAATAATATCCCCAAAACAGAACATCTCGTCTGTATAATAATCATATAAACTTCGAAGTACTAAACACCACGCCTACTAGCCCTTCCGTCTAGTGAACATTCTGGGTGGGGGTGTTGAACCCGGTAGCTACCTTTAGGATTCGCATCAATTAGTTGTGCACTAATTCTCAAAATTAGTGATGTTCCCTAATTCTTAGGTTACCAAGCAATAATAATCAGGGGAAAAATATTCATATCAATTGTGGCAATTATCACGTCCACATAATTCAATGGTGGCAATTATCACGTCCACATTATTCATTCGAGGAATGTTTTACTTGTGTCTATCTCGTCAAACATTTATAAAAGAATTTCATGTATTCGTAGTTCAAAATGTATTTCAAAAGCATTTAATAAAGTAGTTGTAAAAACAGCGCATGTATTCTCAGTCCCAAAAATGTAAAGAGTAAAAGGGAATCAAATGAACTCACTATACTGTATTTTGTAGTAAAAATACATATGACGACAATGAACAATGCAGGGTTGGCCTCTGATTCACGAACCTATATCATTTGTATATATATTAAAACATATAATCGTATTAGGATAAGTTTATATATATTATTATTAATAATTATATTTGTTAAATTATGTGTTATATAAATAAATTTAATATATTTAACTTATATATTTTATATCACTAATATTCATTATAACATATTAATAATACTACTTTATATTAAAGAAAATATATATGTTCATATTTTACTTGATACATTTTTACATATAGCATAGTTAATATTTAATAACAAAAATATAGTGATATGTAATATTAATATTATTGTAATGTATTTTGTTATAAAAATATCTATTCGTAATAATACTAACATGGTAGGAATGACGATACTAATGATAGTAATATTAATAACAATAATAGTTTTAGTTTTATTAATGATAACTATAATAACTTTACTAATTGTTGATAAAAATAATATTTTTAATAAAAATAATAAATTTGATAATTTTTAAATATACTGATACCTTACTTTGATAATATAATGATATTAATAATAACAATGTTAGTAATAATAAGTTTTATCATAAACTTCGTGTTAAATGTGTAACCTATATCTATAGTTCCTATAACTTAAGGTTGTAACCATTTTCATAATAGTAATAATAATAATAATCATGTTTGTAACCATATTCAGAAAAAAAATTAGTAATTGATAATGTTTCTCATGGTACTTATATTAGTAGTAATAATAATAATAATAATAATAATAATAATAATAATAATAATAACAATATTAATAATAAATTATAATGGTAATAATAATACTGTTAATATTCTTAATACTTAATAATAATAATGCTAATGATAATAATACTAATACCTAATAATAATAATAATACTAATAATAATAATAGTAGTAATAATAATATCAATAATAACTATAACAATATTAATTTACATTAATAGTAATTATAATAATGATATTAATGATAATAATGATAATAATAATAATAATAATAATAATAATAATAATAATAATAATAATAATAATAATAATAATAATAATAATAATAAAAAGTTACAACCTTTGAAGAAAAGCTCAATAAAAAGAACGCCACCGCCGAGACTCGAACCCAAGACCTCTCGCTCACCCGAAAACACTCTAACCACTCGTCCATTTAAGCTTTTCTAGAATTAAAACCCTTTCAATTAAATATAACCCGTAATTAGTTTTAAGCTCAACTTCATCTTCTTCAATAAAAATTCAATCGATCCAAATTCACATAATCATAATAACAAGGTTTTAGATTCTTCAAATAATTAGAAGTCATCAATTATTAACTGGTTTGCATTAATAGAAAAACGAAAAAAAATAAAAAGAAAAAGCCTGCTGTGCAGGTTCGCTGTTTCAAAAAAAAATATAAACTTTGATTTTGAATTTGAAGATGTTATACATTATATTTACAACATAAAGCATGTTGTAAATCATATTTATAAAATTTATAGATCGTTAATTTTATCAGAAACATCAAAACTTTTATGAATTTTACGATGAACACAACTTTGACTTTTTTTAGCATTTACCTTTGACTCGCAAATTCGTGCCCGATATTAGGAATTGAGAGCTGAGATTTGGCAGGTAGTTTGAGCGGATTATTCCTAATAATTATGCATTTTGGGATTTTTAAAAATCGTTCGAATTCGAGTATTTGACAAAAAGTAATGCGAACAGAGGTTTTTATTTGTTTTCTGCAAATTTTTGATTTCCTCCTCGACTTAAAGGGTTGGATAGCTATAAATAAAGATGGAACTCGAATAATTGGAGTTGGTGATAATAATGTACTCGATTTGTTTATATTGGCAATGAGATTGTCGTAAAAAAAATTTGTAGACAAGCAGGACACAAAAAAATATAAAATAAACAATTTGATGTCGATGGAAAACTGAGTTTGGTTTTAAGTGAGGATTCGATTTCAATTGCTAATCACTTTAGACAGAATCCAAAATTAATCTACAGGTTGAAAGCTACTTGAAACCACTTCTGATTCCAAATTGATACGTTCCCTATTATACTAATAATTAATAATCATAATTATATTAATTAAAATTCTATTAATAATAGAATTAATAATAATACTAATATTATTATTATCAAATAATACTAAAATGATATTAATAATAATTTATAATAATATTACTAATTATTAATGATAATGATAATGGTAATAATAATATATAATAATAATATTAATATTAATCATAATAACTAACATTATAATTTTATTATTAATTATAATAATAATAATAATGATACTAACAATAATAACTATAATAATAGTAATAATAATAATAACATAACAAATCAGATGTATAAATTTTCATATTATAATTTTTAATAATTTTAATAGTACTGATATTAAATAATAATGTATGTAATAATAATATAACAACTAGAATTAAACTTTTAATTACATTTTATATATTAATATTACAATTTATTAATTTTGTAATACATAATAATTATTTCATATGTTATATGAATACATCTATTGAATATTTAATGTTTATATGTTTTATAGCTGTTACAATATAATAATTAGTAGAAATCATTTATATATATTTATCTATATAGATTCATAATAATATTATATATATGTATATATATATATATATATATATATATATATATATATATATATATATATATATATATATATATATATTTTATATATTATTTTTAATAATAACTTAATTATTCTGTTTATTATTTTACATTTTTAATTTCAAATTGATTAAAGTGTATTTTATTAATTTAAAATTATTATATATACACTTATGTTTATATATATATATATATATATATATATATATATATATATTTACTTATTTATCTACACGCAACTGTTTGTGAATCGTCGGGAATAGTAAAAGGTCAAATGCATTCATGTAAATTGTTCCAAAATTTTGAGACTCAACTTTACAGACTTTGCTTATCGTGTCGAAATCAGATGAAGTTTAAGTTTAAATTTGATCGGAAATTTCTGGGTCGTCATAGTACCTACCCGTTAAAGAAATTTCGTCCTGAAATTCGAGTGAGGTTGTCATGGCTAACTAATAAGATATTTTCATGACAAAATAGAGTTTTATCATCATCGAATAATATAGATAAAACAGTTCGATTACTTGAAGAGTGCGAGTGAAGCTATCACCAAAGACTGAAATGAGACGCTAAAGATTTGTCTTATCCTCTGACGTAGTCGAGGCTGATTTCCGGAATTTCAGGGAATTTAAAGAAAATCTTCGAAATCTAAAAGATTTGAATCTTCGGTAAATATGGAAATCAAGATCTCTATAATTAAATACGATGGTTTGCCTCGATTACTCTGTCTGATATTTCCATTATAAATTAAGCTCTTCCGTTCCATTATTCTCACCATTCCTATACTTTCTTTCTTAGTTCATATATTCAAAAGATTGTGAAAATGCTTAATCCCGTTCTAATCCTTGATACTTTTCAAATTATCATTTCTGTCATACTTCTTTTCAATCTTCCATCAGAAAAATCTGTTTACTTCTACTATTACCTTGGGGTGATACTATTCTTAATTATACCGTGTCTTTATATTGCTATTCTGTAAGACCCAAATATTTATTGTACATAATGTATTTATGGTGTACGATGCGTGTATGAAGTGTACGAAGCACGTACGTGTTGCTTGCTCGAACGTCGAAGAAAACTGGACGTTGTCTGAAGTGACAAGGTGTGTACGTATCTTTTCAACCCTAAATAAAGTTTGAGTTGATGTTTCAAAGCCTTACCATTGGAAAGAAAATCTTATTACATTTCCAACGATATTTGATTCATCGAAAACGGAGCTACGGTCAAAAAGTTATGGCCAAAACAAGAAACTGAAAACTGACCTGAAGGTTGGAGCGGCGCTCCACCTTATGGAGCGGCGCTCTGATCCCGTCTGATGCAATTTTCAGCTTTTTTAAAAGGTTAAAATGAGGGGTACTTTGGTCTTTTCATTTAGGGTCGGTTTAGGGTCACCAAAACTGATCTAGAACTCCATTGGAGCTCATTTCTCACCCACACAAACACTCTCATCCATATCTAGAGAAAGAGGAAGGGTTCTAGAGTGAGAGAGCTTGAATTGGAGAAGAAGGAGTTGGATTCTCACCAAAGCTCGGGTTTTAAAGTTGTTCTACTCGTCAACGGCATCATTTTGGCGGTATTAGTAAGTTCAAACTCCGAATTTCATTGTTTGATTTGAGATTCAATGTTAGGGTTTGAGATAGTTAGTTGTAAAACCCACTTAGTTGATGAAGAGGGTTTATGGAAACTTGCTATTTTGATATTTGGCGGGTTTTGGGTTGGTTAATGATTCAACCATGTTTAAGACTTGTAAATGGTGTATAATCACTAGTATTAGTGATTATTGATGTTTTGGAAACCATTAGGGTTCTTGTGGTTGACTAATTTTGACTAGAGTCAAAATTAGGGTTTGTTGATGATTATGACTCAATTGCCGATTTAATAAGGTTTATAAACTTAAAATGGATTAAGTTGAAGCATAGAACCGAGTTAAATATGTTTTGGTGTCAAAACTTGCTAATGGTGTGATATTGACTTCTTATGGGTCAAATTAGAGTTTAAGTGTCATTTTGGGCAAGATAGGTGTTTAACACCTATGATTGGGTTTAATTGGCGTGTTAGGACCATTCTCACTTATGTTAGTGATTATTGGTTAATTTTGGGCGCGGTTTGTACTTGGAAGTGCATTTGGGTCGAAATTGCACTAAGTGTCAATTGGATTGGTTTGTAAGTCAACCCTAATTGTGTTACTTGTTATGTGATAAATGGAATAGGTACATTCCATCGGCGATTTCGGATTTTGTTTTGGCATCCATCAAGACTTCAAGGTGAGTGTTAATATCCTATGTGCATATGTATGTGTAGGATGGGTGCGGGTCGGGTGAAGTGGTTCTCGGTTATAGAGCTCACTTCACATATAGGTGAATTTGATGGACTTGAGTATAGGTCCAATTAGCACGGATGTGCGTTTTGGTTGACCACCTTTGGCAAGGTACACATTTCGTGTGTACATTATCACACGTGATTGTGAATTGGATAACCCCAATGGCGAAGGGTTGATATTGAATTGTGATGTGTTTATTTTTATGAATGGATATGTGTTGTCCAAGTTAGTGATATATGTGTTGTACGTTAACGGTTTTACGAAAGGATATGTGTTGTCCAAGTTAGTGATATATGTGTTGTACGCTAACGGTTTTACGAATGTATATGTGTTGTCCAAGTTAGTGATATATGTGTTGTACGCTAACGGTTTTACGAATGGATATGTGTTGTCCAAGTTAGTGATATATGTGTTGTACGCTAACGGTTTTACGAATGGATATGTGATGTCCAAGTTAGTGATATATGTGTTGTACGCTAACGATTTTATGAATGGATATGTGTTGTCCAAGTTAGTGACATATTCGTTGTATGCTAACGGTTTCATGAACGGATATGTGTTGTCCAAGGGTTAGTGATATATGTGTTGTACACTAACGGTTGTTACGAATAACGATGGGAAATCCGAGTACCATTCCTTTGTGCGATTGGTTAACCTTGGGCGGTTTTACGCTCTGTTATATATATATTAATGTATTGTTGTGATGTAGCTAACCCTCCGGGTGTAGCTTATTGGCATTGTTCACATCGTTGTTGGTGACTTACTTTATGGTTGTTGTTACTAGCTTGTTGCTTAGTGATTATACGGTATGCTTAGCTTAGCTTGCCTTTATGCTTGGATGCTCCGGTATGCGGTATTTGATTATTTGTGTGGCGTGTCCATTTTATGCATATATATGTATGTAGTATATTCTCACTCACTAAGCGTTAGCTTACCCTCTTGTTGTTTACATTTTTATAGATTTGCTTGGATGCGGTGGCTCGGGTAAGCGTGGGAACTAGTGGACTCGCGTAGTTGCTTTAGAAGGCTTGCTTTTGGATTTGATTAGGATTGGGTAGCGTATCCCCAATCGACATGCTCGGCTTTATTTTGTGTTAAAAATCATGTGGTTGAAAACTTGAATTTTGTACGAAAGTCGTAAAACGGCCGATGTGGGCCCGGTCTCGTAAAACTCGTTTTATTATTGGAACGTGTTAGTTTTAACTAATATAAAATGTTGTGAAAAGCGTTTGGTCTAAAAGTGTCGGGAAGCAAGAGATCTTTTTTGCAAAAAAAGAAAATTTGGACAGGCCGTTTTGGCACGCCGCGCAGGTCAGTGGCGCGCCGCGCCACTATGCTGTACAAAAATATTTTTTTTTATTTGCATATTTCAATTGCATATGGGTTGGGTTGTTACAAGTGGTATCAGAGCATGGTCTAAGGGATTTAGGCGACTTGAGATAGGTGCCTAGACTTAGACTTTTGAGTGTGCTTAATTTGTTGCGGGACTTGTAGGATTACGGGTCGGAATGGGTTATAGTTAGTGCCTTGTTTGTAAGTGGACTAACGTTTATATTAGTAATGCGGATATTATTAATATATTATTGTGTTGTGATAATAAATCTCGCGTGTGTTGTTGTCGTGTAGAATTTGTTTGTGTTTGTTTATGACATCTAGCGAGGCGGTCGTTGTACTAACAAGTTGATATGGCGTGTATGCGTAATAAGGACTTGCAAACCTTATTACGGGTGCAAATCATGTCTAACAAGTGATGTACGACGAGTGTTTAGCAAGATAGGACGGTGTTTGTGCGTGTGGTCTATACGTTCATGATCTAATCGTTTGCATCCCTTAGAATGAAAACAGAAGATGGATGCGGAACGAGTGAGCCTATTCACGAAGGGAAGGATGAGTTAACGTTAAAGATTGAGGCCGTGTTTAAACAATATGTCTCGGTTTTCACCGGCAAAGTTAGAGAAGTAACCAAGGAGTTGGTCGAAGGACAAATGACGGAAATGGTCCGAGACCAAGTGACTAAAGTTGTAAAGGAAGAGTTTGAAAAGAGGTTTCCCAAACCTCGAGGTAGCGATGATGAAGATGTACTTGCAAGGTTAGGATTACATGGTGCTCATGGTAAGAGGGCACGAAGTACGCCTGAAGGCGTCGGGAATGTGAAGAAGAAGAGTAAGAAGGGTTACAAGCTTACGTGCTTTAAGTGTGGGGAACAGGGTCATTTGGCACAAAATTGTACGGTGGTGCCTTTAGGCTCAATCAGGTGTTTCATTTGCCGGATGGAGGGATACCGAAAGTCAGAGTGTTCCGAATCGCATGACGATCGGGTTAGGAGGTTAGAGCACGAATACATGATGGGAAGTGGAGCACGGAAGCCCAACAGCACTACATCAGGTACGTTTAGTACAAAATTATATGTTGTTCGTTTGTAATAACATGCGGTATGTGCGTAAGTCTTAGCTAAACTTTATTCTCCGTTGGAGATAATTTGTAGCGAGCGGGCGGTTTACGTTTATGGTTCTGGTTTGCTCTCAGTAGAGTGTATAAGTGGTGTCTTGTGCCTTAACCCTATGGTGCAAATCCTTGGGTGCTTAAGCATTTTGGTTGGTATCGGGTCGTTAAGCTCGTTCGAGTGAGACCCTTAAGGTCTCAATTGTGTTGAGCATGTTATTGATATGGGTGACGTTCCTAATGGAAGTACCCTATGGTGACGTTGGATTGTCGGGCGAAGGGCGTAAGACTTGGTGCAACCAAGCATCCCTTAGTATTGGGAAATGTTTCTACCAAACCATGGAAATGGGTTTTGGTGTTCGGTCGTTAAGCGCGTGTTCGCTTTCGCGTTAAAGTTGATGAACCATGAGGTTCATCGGGTGGATTGAAATTCTTGAAATTGAGTGTTGATCTCGATGTATGTTGGTAAAGGAGTCTACGTGACGCGACGTTAGGTGCCTTTTTATACCTACTAGCGTGGTGTTCGACTCCGATTGTGTTGCAGTTACATTGTACTTAGGGTACCGAAGTGAAACCCTTAGGTACATGAGTGATCGGGTGAAATTCGACAAACTAAAGCAATTGGATGATTGCGAGTGTATAGTTCACGTAATTTGTGGTACACTTTTTGTTCGAGGTGTTTAAGGATAGGTTAGGATCCTTGGTATGCTCAAAGTTGAAGCAAGACATGGTGATGGGCCGTGTGAACCCAATTATTGGTAAAGTCTACCTTTGGTAGCATTGTGCGGGTGTACGAGATGCGGTTATGGAACGTAGTTCCAAGTGGGGGAGTTACACTCCCGCACGAGGAGGTTTTAGTGCGAGATTTCGGACAATGCTTTTGGTAGATCCGAAATTTGTGTCGGGACCTAGATTTGGTCGATTTGTGGTAGGGTACAATTTCGGTTAAATTGTACTTATGATTTTGGATTTGAAATATCACCAAGGTAGTAATGTGGTAAATCTCGTTGAGAGATAATGGACAGGTATGGTGAGCAAGGTGAAATCCCTCGGTTAAGGGATGTGCATATCGGATCCTGTTTTAGAGAATTATTGTTTTGTGCCTATGTTTGATATACGCGGTTCTTGCTCGATTGTGTGAATGGTTAGTGGTATCCGTTAGGATTCACTATGGCGTAGCAGAGCGCGATGTTACGCTACTCATCGTTCGACGCCAAAAGGGCGTTGATTGATGAAGCATGACCTTCGGGGTCCGCTGACTTCATCATGGTATTGGTGATTGATGAAGCATGACCTTCAGGGTCCGCTGACTTCATCATGAGATCGTTGATTGGTGAAGCATGACCTTCGGGGTCCGCTGACTTCATCATGAGATCGTTAATTGGTGAAGCATGACCTTCGGGGTCCGCTGACTTCATCATGGGTGTAGTGTTATATCGGTGAAGCATGACCGTTGACGGGGTCCGCTGACTTCATCCGGTGTTGAGATTTGGGAAGTGGGTCGCGTGTAGTTTTCTGCCAGCCTTCATGTTGTTGGATGTGTGATCTATTGGTTGTTTTATACGCCAATGGTGGGATTGTAAGGACCACGTTGTGTGAACTAACGCTAATGGTGGGGTCGTAAGGACCACGTTGTGTGAACTAACGGTGGTTTTATACGCCGATGGTTGGGTCGTGAGGACCATGTCGTGGGATTAGTGAGGCGATAGCCGTGTTTCGCTCACATGTTGTTACATGTGTAACAATAGTCGATTTTTGTGCACCTTGGGTTTAGCGTTGCGATAGTCGTTTTGGACACTATCGGTCTTAGCCGTTGCTTATGATGTTAGGTTAGTGGCGTATTGGTTGTATTGAGCGCTACAAAGGATGTTTAGTGGTAAGTGTAATCCGTAAGGATTTTTGTGGTTCGATCTTCAACGTTTGGATTGTTGACTTTAGGTTAAGACTTGGTCGCTTTTAGCGTTGTACTTGGTAAAGGTAGGCTAAGGAATTGATATCTCGGTACGAGATTGGTTGAGTTTCTCCCGATATGGGAAAAAGAGCAGGTTTTTTGTGCTCGGATGCTGATTTTGTTAAATCGCGGGTGACGGTTTAGTTGTTAAAGGCGATTCATTGGGAAGGATTGCCTAAGAAAGTCAGATTGGAACATATGTTGAGGAACTTTGAGTGTAGGTCCGAATGGTTAAGTGATGAGGATCACGAGGACGTGATCGAGTTTAAGTGGGGAAGAGTTGTAAGACCCAAATATTTATTGTACATAATATATTTATGGTGTACGATGCGTGTATGAAGTGTACGAAGCACGTACGTGTTGCTTGCTCGAACGTCGAAGGAAACTGGACGTTGTCTGAAGTGACAAGGTGTGTACGTATCTTTTCAACCCCAAATAAAGATTGAGTTGATGTTTCAAAGCCTTACCATTGGAAAGAAAATCTTATTATGTTTCCAACGATATTTGATTCATCGAAAACGGAGCTACGGTCAAAAAGTTACGGCCAAAACAAGAAACGGAAAACTGACCTGAAGGTTGGAGCGGCGCTCCACCTTATGGAGCGGCGCTCCGATCCCGTCTGATGCAATTTTCAGCTTTTTTAAAAGGTTTAAATGAGGGGTACTTTGGTCTTTTCATTTAGGGTCGGTTTAGGGTCACCAAAACTGATCTAGAACTCCATTGGAGCTCATTTCTCACCCACACACACACTCTCATCCACACAAACACTCTCATCCATATCTAGAGAGAGAGGAAGGGTTCTAGAGTGAGAGAGCTTGAATTGGAGAAGAAGGAGTTGGATTCTCACCAAATCTCAGGTTTTAAAGTTGTTCTACTCGTCAACGGCATCATTTTGGCGGTACTGGTAAGTTCAAACTCCGAATTTCATTATTTGATTTGAGATTCAATGTTAGGGTTTGAGATAGTTAGTTGTAAAACCCACTTAGTTGATGAAGAGGGTTTATGAAAACTTGCTATTTTGATATTTGGCGGGTTTTGGGTTGGTTAATGATTCAACCATGTTTAAGACTTGTAAATGGTGTATAATCACTAGTATTAGTGATTATTGATGTTTTGGAAAACATTAGGGTTCTTGTGGTTGACTAATTTTGACTAGAGTCAAAATTAGGGTTTGTTGATGATTATGACTCAATTGCCGATTTAATAAGGTTTATAAACTTAAAATGGATTAAGTTGAAGCATAGAACCGAGTTAAATATGTTTTGGTGTCAAAACTTGCTAATGGCGTGATATTGACTTCTTATGGGTCAAATTAGGGTTTAAGTGTCATTTTGGGAAAGATAGGTGTTTTACACCTATGATTGGGTTTAATTGGCGTGTTAGGACCATTCTCACTTGTGATAGTGATTATTGGTTAATTTTGGGCACGGTTTGTACTTGGAAGTGCATTTGGGTCGAAATTGCACTAAGTGTCAATTGGGTTGGTTTGTAAGTCAACCCTAATTGTGTTACTTGTTATGTGATAAATGGAATAGGTACATTCCATCGGCGATTTCAGATTTTTTTTTGGCATCCATCAATACTTCAAGGTGATTGTTAATATCCTATGTGCATATGTATGTGTAGGATGGGTGCGGGTCAGGTGAAGTGGTTCTCGGTTATAGAGCTTTAAGCAACCCGTCCTAATCCATCTGGACGAATACATTACATTTGGTTACATCGCGAGGTACTTGACCTCTATATGATACATTTTACAAACCTTGCATTCGTTTTTAAAAGACAAACTTTCATTACATCGAAATTTGACGACATGCATACCATTTCATAATATATCCAACTATAATTGACTTAATAATAATCTTGATGAACTCGACGACTCGAATGCAACGTCTTTTGAAATATGTCATGAATGACTCCAAGTAATATCTCTAATACGAGTAAATGCACAACGGAAGATTTCTTTTATACCTGAGAATAAACATGCTTTAAAGTGTCAATCAAAAGGTTGGTGAGTTCATTAGTTTAACATAAATAATCATTTCCATCATTTTAATAGACCACAAGATTTTCATTTTCAGTTCTCATAAATAAATGTCCCATGCATAGAGACAAAAATATCATTCATTTGGATTGAACACCTGGTAACCGACATTAACTAGATGCATATAAGAATATCCCCTATCATTCCGGGAAATCCTTCGGACATGATATAAAACAACATCGAAGTACTAAAGCATCCGGTACTTTGGATGGGGTTCGTCGGGCCCATAGATCTATCTTTAGGATTCGCGTCAATTAGTAGATCGGTTTACTAATTCTTAGGTTACCAAGCAAAAAGGGACATATTCGGCTTTGATCATTCAACCATAGAATGTAGTTTCAATTACTTGTGTCTATTTCGTAAAACAGTTATAAAAGTTGCGCATGTATTCTCAGTCCCAAAAATGTATATAAAAAGGGAATAATGAAACTCACAATACTGTATTTTGTAGTAAAAATACATATGATGTCATTGAGTAAGTGCAGGGTTGGCCTCGGATTCACGAACCTATATCATTTATATATATATTAAAACCTATAATCGTAATCGAACAATTATAAATTTTTTTTATTAGTGATTTTTATATCAATATTGTAACAACCCAAACCAACCCGCGACCTAACCACGTGAAAATAAAAATAAAATAAAAATTTGCTGTACAGTGAAGTGGCGCGGCGCGCCAGGATGGCCGCGCGGCTCGCCATTCAGGCCTGTCCGGAAAGTTTCAAATGCGAAAAAGATCGACTAGTTCCCGATATTTTTAGACGACACGCTTTTAACCACACATTTAAATATGTAAAACTATCACGATTCAAACATAAAAATGATGTTTTACAAGCGGGGCCCACATCGGCCGTTTTACGAGTTTAATTCAAAATATGAGTTTCGACCATCAAAAGTTTAAGCACAAAACTACACTACGAGCATGGTGTTTGGGATTAAACTACCCAAGTCTCGGTCAATACTCCAAAAGCAAAATAGCCCAAAAGCATTCTCTAACAACGACGGGATCTCTAATCCAAGATGATGCCCTTACCCTTGTCCACAACTGAACCTATAAAAAGGTAAACAACGAGAGGGTAAGCAAAGCTTAGTGAATGCAATAATTATACGAATACATATATAATTATACCTACTTGCATACACTTACACAATACCGCAAACATGCTAGCAAACACAATTAGCTTATCGTCAAAATTACAACTATCATTCTCCAATACCACGAGCTAGCATATCAACTGCATATAAATATAACTCGAATAATATAATATGCTTACAACACAAATAACCATGGTTAACCAATCGTACAAGGGAACGGCGCTCGCGAAAACGCCATCGGTGTTCACAACATCCGTTAGGGCACTTAACACCTCGCACTACTAACCCCTGGGGTGGCACCTTAACACCTTGGTACATCACCCCGAGTGGCATCTTAACACCTCGATGGTTCACTCATATTTTATGGAGTGGTGTCTTAACACCTCGACACTACACTCCTAGGTGGCATCTTAACACCTCGATGCTACACCCGAGTGGCATCTTAACACCTCGATGCTACACTCTTCACGTGAAACGTGGTGTCTTAACACCTCGACACTACACATTTCACGTTATAACAAATAGATACATTATATACCTACGCATATAATTATTCCACTCACCTCAAAGTCTTGTGAAAAGATACCCGAGCTTGCGAAACCTCAATGTAACGTACCTAATCACAGTATACATATTATTAAACGCAACTCAAGTTGGTCAACCAATTCTTTCACCATTCTAAAGCGATTTTGTCCCAAAGTGCAATTTCAACCCATTTTGCACCATTAACCCTAATAATGGGTTAACTTCACCAAAAACCCTAACTCTAGCCAGTTATGGTCTTATTACATTCTTAAATCACAAGGTTAACTCAATTTCACACTAGCAAGACCACTTAGGTCATTAAAGACCCATTTGACCCATTTCAAGGTCATTACACCCATTTACATATATATAAGTGTGCTAGTACATTAACTAACCAATTTAGGCTTATAAACATAATTTAATACTTTGAAAACCCTAATTGGTCATCTTTGAATCTACATGACCCAAATTCACCCAAAACCCCCAAATTTACTAGCAAATGGGTTTTGTGTGCAACACTAACCCAACCCTAACCCTTAAACACAATTAAAGTAAGAAATTGGGTTTTATAACTTACCAACACAATCACCACGTAGCTAGCGAATAGATGAACGACTTTAGAACTCGCACCAAGACTCGATTCGACTTCCTTCTTCCTTTAATGGAGTTTTCTCACTCTAGAACCTCCTCTCTCTCTAAACTTGAATGAAAAATGATAAGGTGGTTGTGAATGGAGTGAATGAGGCTCCCAAACTGATCTAAGGCATTAAATTCGGGTCCTAAAGTAGTTTTACCAAAATGCCCTCAAAATATCTAATTAAAAGAAAAGGGGAATCTGTCGCAGACAGATGGCGCGGCGCGCCATATAGCCGCGCGGTGCGCGACACCCCCAGTTCAGAATTCTTCCCTGCTTTAAATATACACAACAAAACCCCGTCTCAAGTATCGCAAATACACTTATGTACACTGCAATTATTCGGGTCTTACAACTCTCCCACACTTATTCGGATTGCGTCCTCGCAATCCAAGCCGCATGACACGAGGGAAGATAAACCAACTCGAACTCTTCAGGATCCCACGTAAACTCGGAACCTTTACTTCGTCGCCATTGAACCTTAAAAGTTCTCACCTCTTTATTCCTCAACATTTTCACCTTCTCATCTAGTATAGCAATCGGCTCTTCAACATATTCTAACTTGTTGTTTAGCTCGATTTCGTCTAATGGCATCCATGAAGAATCATCCGCAAGACACTTACGGAGATGGGAAACATGAAACGTGTTATGGATCCCCGCAAGCTCTTCGGGTAATTCCAAATGATATGCAACTTCACCAACACGAGCTAAAACCTTGAATGGCCCAATAAACCGAGGAGCTAACTTTCCCCGTTTTCGAAATCGAATAATACCTTTCCATGGCGAAACCTTAAGCATCACCATGTCACCTTCTTGAAATTCGATCGTTCGTCTACGTTTGTCGGCATACGACTTTTGTCTATCTTGAGCCTTCTTCAAATGTTCCCGAATAATATCAATCTTGTTATTCGTCTCCAAAACCAAATCGGTACTCCCGATCTCTCTTTGACCCACTTCTCCCCAACAAATGGGAGTTCGACACCTTCGCCCATAAAGCATCTCATAAGGTGGCATCCCGATACTAGTATGATAACTATTATTGTACGAGAATTCCACCAGAGGCAAATGCTCATCCCAACTACCACCGAAGTCAATAATGCACGCCCGTAACATATCTACCAAAGTTTTATTCGTACGTTCGGTTTGACCGTCCGTTTGAGGATGATACGCCGTGCTCAACTTCAATTGTGTACCCATATCTTCATGAAACTTTTCCCAAAACCGAGATGTAAAACGGGTATCTAGATCCGAAATAATAGATATAGGAACCCCATGTCGCGAGACCACTTCCTTGATAAACAACTTAGCCAAGGCCTCTAACGATATCGCTTCTTTAATGGGAAGAAATAAAGCACTTTTCGTCAAACGATCAACTATCACCCAAATCGTATCAAATTGGGTTCTCGCCGTCTTTGGTAACTTTGTAATGAAATCCATCGTAATGTGCTCCCATTTCCATTTCGGGATTTCTAACGGTTGCAACTTACCATACGGCTTTTGGTGCTCGGCCTTAACTTGCAAAAAAGTAACACATTGTTCAACATATTTTACAACATCACGCTTCATGCCCGGCCACCAATAATCTTTCCTTAAATCAAGATACATTTTCGTCGCGCCCGGGTGAATGGAATACTTTAACTTATGTGCTTCATCAAGTAGCACTTGTCGATAATCACCCATCTTAGGCACCCACACCCTTCCTTGAAAAGACAACAACCACGCGAACCCATAGTAATGAATTCCGATTGCCCCATAATTCGCTCCGCATGCTTGTTGTGAACGTAAGCTTCTATTTGAATCACACCAAGTTTTTCAAGAAAATCGTTAGTAATAATCATACGTAACAATCCCAATCGTAACGCCGGGTGATGACTCTTTGTCTTAACGCATCCGCGAACACATTCGCCTTGCCCGGATGATAAAGTATTTCACAATCATAATCTTTTACCACATCCATCCACCTACGTTAACGATAATTCAAATCTCGTTGGTTAAAGAGATGTTTCAAGCTCTTATGATCCGAATAAATCGTACTCTTAACACCATACAAGTAATGGCGCCAAATTTTCAACGCATGCACAACCACCGCCAACTCAAGATCATGAGTCGGATATCTCGTCTCGTGTTCCTTTAATTGTCGAGAGGCATACGTGATGACTTTACCCCTTTGCATAAGAACACACTCGAGCCCATTTAGCGAAGCATCACAATAAACCGTCATGTCTTCCACTCCTTCCGGCAAAACTAACACCGGAGCTTGACACAACTTCTCTTTTAGCATTTGAAAAGCAATTTCTTGCTCGTTCTCCCAAGTAAATCTCGCGTTCTTCCTCGTCAATTTCGTCAGTGAAGAAGCGATCTTAGAAAAGTCTTGGATAAACCATCGATAATAACCGGCCAATTCGAGAAAACTTCGGACTTCCATAGGCGTAGTCGGTTGTCTCCAACTCTTCACCGTCTCTATCTTCCCCGGATCTACTTGAATGCCGTCTTTGTTCACAATGTGGCCAAGGAATTGAACCTCCCTTAGCCAAAATTCGCATTTGGAGAACTTAGCATACAACTTCTCCTTTCGTAACGTCTTCAATAATCCACGCAAATGACGTTCATGTTCGTTCATACTTTTCGAGTAGACTAGTATGTCGTCAATGAAAACAATTACCGACTTGTCCAACATAGGTTGGCACACTCGGTTCATAAGATCCATGAATGCCGCCGGTGCATTCATAAGACCAAAAGGCATAACCACGAACTCAAAATGCCCATAACGCCTTCGAAAAGCCTTTTTCTCAATATCTTCCTCACGGACCCGCATTTGGTGATAGCCGGACCGTAGGTCGATTTTAGAGAAATACGTTGCACTTTGGAGTTGGTCAAACAAATCGTCAATCTTAGGCAAAGGATAACGATTCTTGATCGTCACTTTATTCAACTCCCTATAATCGATGCACATCCGCATGCTACCATCCTTCTTCTTCACAAATAACACCGGAGCGCCCCATGGCGAAGCACCCGGTCGAATAAAACCCTTTTCAAGCAACTCTTGGATTTGATTCAACAACTCTTGCATTTCCGTTGGCGCTAAACGATAGGGTGTTTTAGCAATGGGGGTAGCCCCGAAACCAACTCGATGCGAAATTCAACTTTTCTTTCCGCCGGAACACCCGGTAACTCGTCCGGAAAAACGTCTTCGAATTCACTAACCACCGGAATTTCACGAATGGGTGGTGGCTCATTACGAATATCGACAACATGAGCAAGAAAAGCCATACCACCGGTAACAACAAAACGATGTGCCCGTGCAAAAGTGCATATCAGCACCGGTCTCCTTCGCTTATCACCATGAATAATCAACTCTCCCCCACTTGGGGTCTTCACACGAATAAACTTATCATGGCATGCAATATCAGCTCTATAACGATCGAGCCAATCCATACCAACGACAATATCGAAATCGCCCAAGGTCATTGGAATGAGATCAATTTTAAAGGTTTCGGCACCCAAAACAACATCACAATTCTTACACACATCAACCACTAGCACCGTCTTGCCGTCCGCTATTTCGACTTCTACCGGACGACTTAACTTAGCTAATGGTCTATCGAGTTTAGGCACAAATTTTGGAGACACAAACGACAAATTTGCACCGCTATCAAAAAGAATCCTTGCCAGATTAGAATTAACCATGAAAGTACCTGAGACAACTTCGTTCGATTGTTTGGCTTCATCATTGGTCATCAAGTAATTGTGACCCCTAGCCGTACCCGCTGCCTTCTCTAATCGCTTCATATTATCGTTTCGCAAATCGGGACACTCCGGCTTCTTGTGCCCCTCTGTACCGCAATTGAAACAAGTAATTTTGTTTTCGGAAGTTGGTTTCGGACATTCACGAGCCATATGACCCGGTTGCCCACAATTGTAGCACGTATAAGAAAAACCACCGGTAGCGCCCTTCTTCAAGCTATTGACACTTTCGGAACTCTTCTTGTTCTTGTTCTTCTTGTTTGAAGAGTTAGAGTAACTAAAACCTTCGAACTTTCTTTAGAAAACGTGAAATCGCCCTTTCTTGGAACCTCCGGCTCAAAACCCCGAGCTGTAGTGACCCGAACTTTTCCATGTTTATATATATTAATTGAGATTGATATTTACATGATTAAATGTTTCCAACATGTTAAGCAATCAAACTTGTTAAGACTTGATTAATTGAAATATGTTTCATATAGACAATTGACCACCCAAGTTGATCGGTGATTCACGAACGTTAAAACTTGTAAAAACTATATGATGACATATATATGGATATATATATATATATATATAGTTAACATGATACTATGATAAGAAAACATATCATAAAGTATATTAACAATGAACTACATATGTAAAAACAAGACTACTAACTTAATGATTTTTAAACGAGACATATATGTAACGATTATCGTTGTAAAGACATTTAATGTATATATATCATATTAAGAGATATTCATACATGATAATATCATGATAATATAATAATTTAAAATCTCATTTGATATTATAAACATTGAGTTAACAACATTTAACAAGATCGTTAACCTAAAGGTTTCAAAACAACACTTACATGTAACGACTAACGATGACTTAACGACTCAGTTAAAATGTATATACATGTAGTGTTTTAATATGTATTTATACACTTTTGAAAGACTTCAATACACTTATCAAAATACTTCTACTTAACAAAAATGCTTACAATTACATCCTCGTTCAGTTTCATCAACAATTCTACTCGTATGCACCCGTATTCGTACTCGTACAATACACAGCTTTTAGATGTATGTACTATTGGTATATACACTCCAATGATCAGCTCTTAGCAGCCCATGTGAGTCACCTAACACATGTGGGAACCATCATTTGGCAACTAGCATGAAATATCTCATAAAATTACAAAAATATGAGTAATCATTCATGACTTATTTACATGAAAACAAAAGTACATATCCTTTATATCTAATCCATACACCAACGACCAAAAACACCTACAAACACTTTCATTCTTCAATTTTCTTCATCTAATTGATCTCTCTCAAGTTCTATCTTCAAGTTCTAAGTGTTCTTCATAAATTCCAAAAGTTCTAGTTTCATAAAATCAAGAATACTTTCAAGTTTGCTAGCTCACTTCCAATCTTGTAAGGTGATCATCCAACCTCAAGAAATCTTTGTTTCTTACAGTAGGTTATCATTCTAATACAAGGTAATAATCATATTCAAACTTTGGTTCAATTTCTATAACTATAACAATCTTATTTCAAGTGATGATCTTACTTGAACTTGTTTTCGTGTCATGATTCTGCTTCAAGAACTTCGAGCCATCCAAGGATCCATTGAAGCTAGATCCACTTTTCTCTTTTCCAGTAGGTTTATCCAAGGAACTTAAGGTAGTAATGATGTTCATAACATCATTCGATTCATACATATATAGCTATCTTATTCGAAGGTTTAAACTTGTAATCACTAGAACATAGTTTAGTTAATTCTAAACTTGTTCGCAAATAAAAGTTAATCCTTCTAACTTGACTTTTAAAATCAACTAAACACATGTTCTATATCTATATGATATGCTAACTTAATGATTTAAAACCTAGAAACACGAAAAACACCGTAAAACCGGATTTACGCCGTCGTAGTAACACCGCGGGCTGTTTTGGGTTAGTTAATTAAAAACTATGATAAACTTTGATTTAAAAGTTGTTATTCTGGGAAAATGATTTTTATTATGAACATGAAACTATATCCAAAAATTATGGTTAAACTCAAAGTGGAAGTATGTTTTCTAAAATGGTCATCTAGACGTCGTTCTTTCGACTGAAATGACTAACTTTACAAAAACGACTTGTAACTTATTTTTCCGACTATAAACCTATACTTTTCTGTTTAGATTCATAAAATAGAGTTCAATATGAAACCATAGCAATTTGATTCACTCAAAACGGATTTAAAATGAAGAAGTTATGGGTAAAACAAGATTGGATAATTTTTCTCATTTTAGCTACGTGAAAATTGGTAACAAATCTATTCCAACCATAACTTAATCAACTTGTATTGTATATTATGTAATCTTGAGATACCATAGACACGTATACAATGTTTTGACCTATCATGTCGACACATCTATATATATTTCGGAACAACCATAGACACTCTATATGTGAATGTTGGAGTTAGCTATACAGGGTTGAGGTTGATTCCAAAATATATATAGTTTGAGTTGTGATCAATACTGAGATACGTATACACTGGGTCGTGGATTGATTCAAGATAATATTTATCGATTTATTTCTGTACATCTAACTGTGAACAACTAGTTGTAGGTTACTAACGAGGACAGCTGACTTAATAAACTTAAAACATCAAAATATATTAAAAGTGTTGTAAATATATTTTGAACATACTTTGATATATATGTATATATTGTTATAGGTTCGTGAATCAACCAGTGGCCAAGTCTTACTTCCCGACGAAGTAAAAATCTGTGAAAGTGAGTTATAGTCCCACTTTTAAAATCTAATATTTTTGGGATGAGAATACATGCAGGTTTTATAAATGATTTACAAAATAGACACAAGTACGTGAAACTACATTCTATGGTTGAATTATCGAAATCGAATATGCCCCTTTTTATTAAGTCTGGTAATCTAAGAATTAGGGAACAGACACCCTAATTGACGCGAATCCTAAAGATAGATCTATTGGGCCTAACAAACCCCATCCAAAGTACCGGATGCTTTAGTACTTCGAAATTTATATCATATCCGAAGGGTGTCCCGGAATGATGGGGATATTCTTATATATGCATCTTGTTATTGTCGGTTACCAGGTGTTCACCATATGAATGATTTTTATCTCTATGTATGGGATGTGTATTGAAATATGAAATCTTGTGGTCTATTGTTACGATTTGATATATATAGGTTAAACCTATAACTCACCAACATTTTTGTTGACGTTTAAAGCATGTTTATTCTCAGGTGAATATTAAGAGCTTCCGCTGTTGCATACTAAAATAAGGACAAGATTTGAAGTCCATGTTTGTATGATATTGTGTAAAAACTGCATTCAAGAAACTGATTTCGATGTAACATATTTGTATTGTAAACCATTATGTAATGGTCGTGTGTAAACATGATATTTTAGATTATCATTATTTGATAATCTACGTAAAGCTTTTTAAACCTTTATTTATGAAATAAAGGTTATGGTTTGTTTTAAAAATGAATGCAGTCTTTGAAAAACGTCTCATATAGAGGTCAAAACCTCGCAACGAAATCAATTAATATGGAACGTTTTTAATCAATAAGAACGGGACATTTCAGTTGGTATCAGAGCGTTGGTCTTAGAGAACCAGAAAATTTGCATTAGTGTGTCTTATCGAGTTTGTTAGGATGCATTAGTGAGTCTGGACTTCGACCGTGTTTTCTTTAAAAATGATTGCTTAACATTTTTGTTGGAAACTATATATTTTTAACATATGAATATTATGTGATATATTAATCTCTTAACGTGTTTGATATTATGTGATAGATGTCTACCTCTAGAACAAGTCCCATTGACTCACCTAATAATAATGAAGAGTCAAATGTAAATTGGAATGATTTGTGGACTGATTCACAAGTTCCCGAAGAGGAACCGGAAGAAGAGTCGGAACCGGAAGAAGAATCGGAACCGGAAGAAGAATCGGAACCGGATGAAGAAATAGAACCGGTGGGGGAAATAATAAAACGGTTAAGTAAAAGAAAATCCTCAACCAACCGACCAAAGTTAATTATGGTCAATGGTGTTTCCGCCAAGGAAGCAAAATATTGGGAGGATTACCAATTCTCCGATGAATCGGATTCCGACGAGAATTCCGATGATGTTATAGAAATTACCCCAACTGAATTTAAAAAGGCAAAAGAAAATAATAAGGGAAAGGGCATAAAAATAGAGAAATCTAATTCCAACCCCGATGAACTTTATATGTATCGTCAACCCCCGAAGTCCTTAAGTTGTAACAATGACCCGGGAACCTCTAAACCACCAGGTTTTTCTAAACCAATGTGGACAACGACGGCTCGTATTAGGGGAACATCATATATCCCTAGAAACTTGGCAAAACGAACCAAAACCGAAGAAGAAGAAACGAGCGAGTCGGAATAAGATAGTTGTATTCGTGTGGTGTAATATATGTAATATAGTGTTCTTATGCTTTATGATATATGTAAAAATTGCTTGTATTAATAAGTATTTTTTTTATGAAACTAACTCTTGTCTATTTTACAGTTTAAAAACACAAAATGGATAGACAACCCAATATTTTAAGAGACCTACCCGGAGACATGATTGATGAAATCTTGTCTAGAGTCGGCCAGAATTCTTCGGCACAACTATTTAAGGCGAGATCAGTTTGTAAGACATTCGAAGAACGTTCCAAGAATGTCTTGGTTTATAAGAGACTTTCGTTTGAAAGATGGGGGATATCACATTGGGAAACCCATAAGTTACGATGTGTTTACTTTGACGCATATATTGCGGGGAACCCAAATGCTATTTTACGCAACGGGTTAAGAAATTATTTTGACTCAATATATCCGAATATTGGACTTCGTGATTTAGAAAAAGCGGCTAACATGCAACATAAAGAAGCATGTTATGCTTACGGATTAGTAATGTTCGCTTCTCACCAAAGTGAGAACAAGAACATCGGGCTACAACTATTAAACAAAACGTTTCCACAAGTGACGGAGTCGGTAATTGGGGTAAGAAATGAGGTTTTTAGATTATTACGGGACTGTTGGACATTACGTAACCCTCGTCCCTTTGATGACGTTACAACACGCTGTCTTATCAACGGCCATAATGGTTATGTTGCACAAGACCAAGGATGGGAAGTAGTCCTAGTAAAACCAGAATGCATGACTTGTTTCTGGACGTATGAATTACGTGTCTTTATTGCCTTTGCCGAACGACTTGTGTACTAGCTAGAATTGTCTTCACAACTATCTTGTATCAAAGTTATTGTGTGCTATATTTCATGCTTTATGTAAAATAAGCGGTATTGTAAGTTTGTAAAATATTGTATAAAAGTTTGAACGCGAAATATTATTACAATCAGTTTTTCATATAGAATTGTAGTAGTTGAATTGTATATTAGCTACTAAGTATGAACTTAACGGGTAAGTACTACCCGAATTTAAACTTATAAAACGCTAATATGAAGAAAAAGCTTTTATAAATGAGTTCATATTATGCTACGAAATACTATTAACTACTCTTAATATTCTGTATAATTAACTTGTTCCATTTAACTATTTTGAAGGAAATGGCACCGACTACTCGACACACCGTGAATATGAATGAAGAGGAATTCCGTACTTTTCTAGCTTCAAACATAGCCGCAGTACAGGCTGCGCTACATACCAACAATAACCTTGGATCTAGCAGTACAGGAAATCGTGTAGGATGCACCTACAAAGAATTCACTGCCTGCAAACCTTTGGAATTTGATGGAACCGAAGGACCGATCGGATTGAAACGGTGGACCGAGAAGGTTGAATCGGTGTTTGCCATAAGTAAGTGTACTGAAGAGGACAAAGTGAAGTACGCTACGCATACCTTCACAGGTTCTGCGTTAACATGGTGGAATACCTATCTAGAGCAAGTGGGACAAGATGATGCGTACGCACTACCGTGGTCAGCATTCAAGCACTTGATGAACGAGAAGTACCGTCCCAGAACCGAGGTCAATAAGCTCAAGACAGAACTTAGAGGGTTACGAACCCAAGGATTTGATATTACCACGTACGAAAGACGATTCACAGAATTGTGCCTATTGTGTCCGGGAGCATTCGAAGATGAGGAAGAGAAGATCGACGCGTTTGTGAAAGGATTACCGGAAAGAATCCAAGAAGATATAAGTTCACACGAGCCCGCCTCCATACAACAGGCATGTAGAATGGCTCACAAACTAGTGAACCAGATTGAAGAAAGAATTAAAGAACAGACTGCTGAAGAGGCCAATGTGAAGCAAGTCAAAAGAAAGTGGGAGGAAAACGGTGATAAGAATCACCAATACAACAACAACAGTAATTACAACAATAATCGCAACAATTATCCCAACAATCGCAACATCAATCGCAACTACAACAAACGGCCCAACAACAACAACAACAACAACAACAACAACAACAACAACAGCAACTACAACAATCATCCCAATAACAATAATAACCGCAACAACAACAACAATCAGAAGCAGCTATGCCAAAGGTGTGAAAAGAATCACTCGGGGTTCTGCACCAAATTTTGCAACAAGTGTAAAAGAAATGGTCATAGCGCGGCGAAGTGTGAGGTCTACGGACCAGGGGCTAATAGAACGAAAGGAACAAATGGTGTCGGAACGAGTAATGGCGGAGCAAGTAGTGTCGGAGCAAGTTATGCCAATGTAGTTTGTTATAAATGTGGAAAACCAGGCCACATTATTAGAAATTGCCCGAACCAGGAGAACACGAATGGACAAGGCCGTGGAAGAGTTTTCAATATTAATGCGATAGAGGCACAGGAAGACCCGGAGCTTGTTACGGGTACGTTTCTTATTGACAATAAACCTGCTTACGTTTTATTTGATTCGGGTGCGGATAGAAGCTATATGAGTAGAGATTTTTGTGCTAAATTAAGTTGTCCATTGACGCCTTTGGATAGTAAATTTTTACTCGAATTAGCAAATGGTAAATTAATTTCAGCAGATAATATATGTCGGAATCGAGAAATTAAACTGGTTAGCGAAACATTTAAGATTGATTTGATACCAGTAGAGTTAGGGAGTTTTGATGTGATAATCGGTATGGACTGGTTGAAAGAAGTGAAAGCGGAGATCGTTTGTTACAAAAATGCAATTCGCATTATACGAGAAAAAGGAAAACCCTTAATGGTGTATGGAGAAAAGGGCAACACGAAGCTACATCTTATTAGTAATTTGAAGGCACAAAAACTAATAAGAAAAGGTTGCTATGCTGTTCTAGCACACGTCGAGAAAGTACAAACTGAAGAAAAGAGCATCAATGATGTTCCCATTGCAAAAGAATTTCCCGATGTATTTCCGAAAGAATTATCGGGATTACCCCCACATCGATCCGTTGAATTTCAAATAGATCTTGTACCAGGAGCTGCACCAATAGCTCGTGCTCCTTACAGACTCGCACCCAGCGAGATGAAAGAACTGCAAAGCCAATTACAAGAACTTTTAGAGCGTGGTTTCATTCGACCAAGCACATCACCGTGGGGAGCTCCTGTTTTGTTTGTCAAGAAGAAAGATGGTACATTCAGGTTGTGTATCGACTACCGAGAGTTGAACAAACTTACCATCAAGAACCGCTACCCACTACCGAGAATCGACGACTTATTTGATCAACTACAAGGCTCGTCTGTTTATTCAAAGATTGACTTACGTTCCGGGTATCATCAAATGCGGGTGAAAGAAGATGATATTCCAAAGACTGCTTTCAGAACACGTTACGGTCATTACGAGTTTCTGGTCATGCCGTTTGGTTTAACTAATGCACCAGCTGTGTTCATGGACCTTATGAACTGAGTGTGTGGACCATACCTTGACAAGTTTGTCATTGTTTTCATTGATGACATACTTATTTACTCAAAGAATGACCAAGAACACGGTGAACATTTGAGAAAGGTGTTAGAAGTATTGAGGAAGGAAGAATTGTACGCTAAGTTTTCAAAGTGTGCATTTTGGTTGGAAGAAGTTCAATTCCTCGGTCACATAGTGAACAAAGAAGGTATTAAGGTGGATCCGGCAAAGATAGAAACTGTTGAAAAGTGGGAAACCCCGAAAACTCCGAAACACATACGCCAGTTTTTAGGACTAGCTGGTTACTACAGAAGGTTCATCCAAGACTTTTCCAGAATAGCAAAACCCTTGACTGCATTAACGCATAAAGGGAAGAAATTTGAATGGAATGATGAACAAGAGAAAGCGTTTCAGTTATTGAAGAAAAAGCTAACTACGGCACCTATATTGTCATTGCCTGAAGGGAATGATGATTTTGTGATTTATTGTGATGCATCAAAGCAAGGTCTCGGTTGTGTATTAATGCAACGAACGAAGGTGATTGCTTATGCGTCTAGACAATTGAAGATTCACGAACAAAATTATACGACGCATGATTTGGAATTAGGCGCGGTTGTTTTTGCATTAAAGACTTGGAGGCACTACTTATATGGGGTCAAAAGTATTATATATACCGACCACAAAAGTCTTCAACACATATTTAATCAGAAACAACTGAATATGAGGCAGCGTAGGTGGATTGAATTATTGAATGATTACGACTTTGAGATTCGTTACCACCCGGGGAAGGCAAATGTGGTAGCCGATGCCTTGAGCAGGAAGGACAGAGAACCCATTCGAGTAAAATCTATGAATATAATGATTCATAATAACCTTACTACTCAAATAAAGGAGGCGCAACAAGGAGTTTTAAAAGAGGGAAATTTAAAGGATGAAATACCCAAAGGATCGGAGAAGCATCTTAATATTCGGGAAGACGGAACCCGGTATAGGGCTGAAAGGATTTGGGTACCAAAATTTGGAGATATGAGAGAAATGGTACTTAGAGAAGCTCATAAAATCAGATACTCAATACATCCTGGAACGGGGAAGATGTACAAGGATCTCAAGAAACATTTTTGGTGGCCGGGTATGAAAGCCGATGTTGCTAAATACGTAGGATAATGTTTGACGTGTTCTAAGGTCAAAGCTGAGCATCAGAAACCATCAGGTCTACTTCAACAACCCGAAATCCCGGAATGGAAATGGGAAAACATTACCATGGATTTCATCACTAAATTGCCAAGGACTGCAAGTGGTTTTGATACTATTTGGGTAATAGTTGATCGTCTCACCAAATCAGCACACTTCCTGCCAATAAGAGAAGATGACAAGATGGAGAAGTTAGCACGACTGTATTTGAAGGAAGTCGTCTCCAGACATGGAATACCAATCTCTATTATCTCTGATAGGGATGGCAGATTTATTTCAAGATTCTGGCAGACATTACAGCAAGCATTAGGAACTCGTCTAGACATGAGTACTGCCTATCATCCACAAACTGATGGGCAGAGCGAAAGGACGATACAAACGCTTGAAGACATGCTACGAGCATGTGTTATTGATTTCGGAAACAGTTGGGATCGACATCTACCGTTAGCAGAATTTTCCTACAACAACAGCTACCATTCAAGCATTGAGATGGCGCCGTTTGAAGCACTTTATGGTAGAAAGTGCAGGTCTCCGATTTGTTGGAGTGAAATGGGGGATAGACAGATTACTGGTCCGGAGATTATACAAGAAACTACCGAGAAGATCATCCAAATTCAACAACGGTTGAAAACCGCCCAAAGTCGACAAAAGAGCTACGCTGGCATTAAAAGAAAAGATATAGAATTTGAAATTGGAGAGATGGTCATGCTTAAAGTTGCACCTTGGAAAGGCGTTGTTCGATTTGGTAAACGAGGGAAATTAAATCCAAGGTATATTGGACCATTCAAGATTATTGATCGTGTCGGACCAGTAGCTTACCGACTAGAGTTACCTCAACAACTCGCGGCTGTACATAACACCTTCCACGTCTCGAATTTAAAGAAATGTTTTGCTAAAGAAGATCTCACTATTCCGTTAGATGAAATCCAAATCAACGAAAAACTTCAATTCATCGAAGAACCCGTCGAAATAATGGATCGTGAGGTTAAAAGACTTAAGCAAAACAAGATACCAATTGTTAAGGTTCGATGGAATGCTCGTAGAGGACCCGAGTTCACCTGGGAGCGTGAAGATCAGATGAAGAAGAAATACCCGCATCTATTTCCAGAAGATTCGTCAACACCTTCAACAGCTTAAAAAAATTTCGGGACGAAATTTATTTAACGGGTAGGTACTGTAGTGACCCGAACTTTTCCATGTTTATATATATTAATTGAGATTGATATTTACATGATTAAATGTTTCCAACATGTTAAGCAATCAAACTTGTTAAGACTTGATTAATTGAAATATGTTTCATATAGACAATTGACCACCCAAGTTGATCGGTGATTCACGAACGTTAAAACTTGTAAAAACTATATGATGACATATATATGGATATATATATATATATATATATAGTTAACATGATACTATGATAAGAAAACATATCATAAAGTATATTAACAATGAACTACATATGTAAAAACAAGACTACTAACTTAATGATTTTTAAACGAGACATATATGTAACGATTATCGTTGTAAAGACATTTAATGTATATATATCATATTAAGAGATATTCATACATGATAATATCATGATAATATAATAATTTAAAATCTCATTTGATATTATAAACATTGAGTTAACAACATTTAACAAGATCGTTAACCTAAAGGTTTCAAAACAACACTTACATGTAACGACTAACGATGACTTAACGACTCAGTTAAAATGTATATACATGTAGTGTTTTAATATGTATTTATACACTTTTGAAAGACTTCAATACACTTATCAAAATACTTCTACTTAACAAAAATGCTTACAATTACATCCTCGTTCAGTTTCATCAACAATTCTACTCGTATGCACCCGTATTCGTACTCGTACAATACACAGCTTTTAGATGTATGTACTATTGGTATATACACTCCAATGATCAGCTCTTAGCAGACCATGTGAGTCACCTAACACATGTGGGAACCATCATTTGGCAACTAGCATGAAATATCTCATAAAATTACAAAAATATGAGTAATCATTCATGACTTATTTACATGAAAACAAAAGTACATATCCTTTATATCTAATCCATACACCAACGACCAAAAACACCTACAAACACTTTCATTCTTCAATTTTCTTCATCTAATTGATCTCTCTCAAGTTCTATCTTCAAGTTCTAAGTGTTCTTCATAAATTCCAAAAGTTCTAGTTTCATAAAATCAAGAATACTTTCAAGTTTGCTAGCTCACTTCCAATCTTGTAAGGTGATCATCCAAACTCAAGAAATCTTTGTTTCTTACAGTAGGTTATCATTCTAATACAAGGTAATAATCATATTCAAACTTTGGTTCAATTTCTATAACTATAACAATCTTATTTCAAGTGATGATCTTACTTGAACTTGTTTTCGTGTCATGATTCTGCTTCAAGAACTTCGAGCCATCCAAGGATCCATTGAAGCTAGATCCACTTTTCTCTTTTCCAGTAGGTTTATCCAAGGAACTTAAGGTAGTAATGATGTTCATAACATCATTCGATTCATACATATATAGCTATCTTATTCGAAGGTTTAAACTTGTAATCACTAGAACATAGTTTAGTTAATTCTAAACTTGTTCGCAAATAAAAGTTAATCCTTCTAACTTGACTTTTAAAATCAACTAAACACATGTTCTATATCTATATGATATGCTAACTTAATGATTTAAAACCTAGAAACACGAAAAACACCGTAAAACCGGATTTACGCCGTCGTAGTAACACCGCGGGCTGTTTTGGGTTAGTTAATTAAAAACTATGATAAACTTTGATTTAAAAGTTGTTATTCTGGGAAAATGATTTTTATTATGAACATGAAACTATATCCAAAAATTATGGTTAAACTCAAAGTGGAAGTATGTTTTCTAAAATGGTCATCTAGACGTCGTTCTTTCGACTGAAATGACTAACTTTACAAAAACGACTTGTAACTTATTTTTCCGACTATAAACCTATACTTTTCTGTTTAGATTCATAAAATAGAGTTCAATATGAAACCATAGCAATTTGATTCACTCAAAACGGATTTAAAATGAAGAAGTTATGGGTAAAACAAGATTGGATAATTTTTCTCATTTTAGCTACGTGAAAATTGGTAACAAATCTATTCCAACCATAACTTAATCAACTTGTATTGTATATTATGTAATCTTGAGATACCATAGACACGTATACAATGTTTCGACCTATCATGTCGACACATCTATATATATTTCGGAACAACCATAGACACTCTATATGTGAATGTTGGAGTTAGCTATACAGGGTTGAGGTTGATTCCAAAATATATATAGTTTGAGTTGTGATCAATACTGAGATACGTATACACTGGGTCGTGGATTGATTCAAGATAATATTTATCGATTTATTTCTGTACATCTAACTGTGGACAACTAGTTGTAGGTTACTAACGAGGACAGCTGACTTAATAAACTTAAAACATCAAAATATATTAAAAGTGTTGTAAATATATTTTGAACATACTTTGATATATATGTATATATTGTTATAGGTTCGTGAATCAACCAGTGGCCAAGTCTTACTTCCCGACGAAGTAAAAATCTGTGAAAGTGAGTTATAGTCCCACTTTTAAAATCTAATATTTTTGGGATGAGAATACATGCAGGTTTTATAAATGATTTACAAAATAGACACAAGTACGTGAAACTACATTCTATGGTTGAATTATCGAAATCGAATATGCCCCTTTTTATTAAGTCTGGTAATCTAAGAATTAGGGAACAGACACCCTAATTGACGCGAATCCTAAAGATAGATCTATTGGGCCTAACAAACCCCATCCAAAGTACCGGATGCTTTAGTACTTCGAAATTTATATCATATCCGAAGGGTGTCCCGGAATGATGGGGATATTCTTATATATGCATCTTGTTATTGTCGGTTACCAGGTGTTCACCATATGAATGATTTTTATCTCTATGTATGGGATGTGTATTGAAATATGAAATCTTGTGGTCTATTGTTACGATTTGATATATATAGGTTAAACCTATAACTCACCAACATTTTTGTTGACGTTTAAAGCATGTTTATTCTCAGGTGAATATTAAGAGCTTCCGCTGTTGCATACTAAAATAAGGACAAGATTTGGAGTCCATGTTTGTATGATATTGTGTAAAAACTGCATTCAAGAAACTGATTTCGATGTAACATATTTGTATTGTAAACCATTATGTAATGGTCGTGTGTAAACAGGATAATTTAGATTATCATTATTTGATAATCTACGTAAAGCTTTTTAAACCTTTATTTATGAAATAAAGGTTATGGTTTGTTTTAAAAATGAATGCAGTCTTTGAAAAACGTCTCATATAGAGGTCAAAACCTCGCAACGAAATCAATTAATATGGAACGTTTTTAATCAATAAGAACGGGAAATTTCACGAGCCAACTCAAACAATTCATCAAACGACTTAGCCATACCCCGACTAATCTTGCCCTTGTACTCATCATTCAAGGTACGGTAGAAATCCCTCATTAACTTGTGATCATCACCCACATATTCCGGGCAAAAACGAGTCTTTGCCAAGAAGGTAGACTTGAGTGTAACCAAGTCCATTGACCCTTGTTGCAAATGGTGCAACTCGTCCTGGATTCTATCGAGATCGGATGAAGTTCGGTATTCTTTGAAAAATTCTTTCTTGAACTCCTCCCATGTCAAGCCCATACATTGTTCTTCGCCATATAAGTTGATCTTATCGTCCCACCACAACTTAGCTTCCTCCCGCAACATGCTTGAACCATACCTTGTTTTCTTCTCGGGAGGGCATTCCGCGTACGAAAAGCTCCCTCGATATCGGAGATCCAACATGTACTCTTCAAAGGATCTCGCACCCCATTAAACATCGGGGGTTGAACGTCCTTGAAATTCTTATAATGGAAGTCCCGCCTTCCTTCACCTCCTTCATCGCGAGGATAAATGTTTCTAGCATCAAGGGCCTCTTCGATAGTGGCCTTCATTCGTTCATTTATCAAATCAGTCACTTGCCCATCGACCGAATCTTGGAAGACCTTTCGGACGTCTGTAAGAAAATCTGCTTTTAACTTTTTAAAGACGGCCTCAACCTTGGCTGAAAACTCGGCGTCCTCGCTTGTACTTCCGTTATCATGATCGGGTCCGTTTCTCGTCTTCATTCTATAAAACAGAAGAGATTAAGCAACGAAACGAAAAGACACAACACATACGTACGTACATATATACCACACTATCCCATCTCGCTCGACAATCGTCGTACATTACTTGTTTGACACGATTTGCACCCGTAACAACGGTAGCTAATCGTTGTTACGTGAGCACATCGTATTAACTCTCCAGTACAACGTCTATCTCGCTTGACGATTGCTAAACCAACACAAAACAATTAGTGCAAGGTTAGTTCACATAAACCTATGCACTAACCAAAACCCGATCCGACCCAAAGTCCTACCAGTCCCGCATAACGCGCACACAAAAGTCTAAGTCTAGGCGCCTATCTCAAGTCACCTAAATCCCTTAGACCATGCTCTGATACAACTTGTAACAACCCAAACCAACCCGCGACCCAACCACGTGAAAATAAAAATAAAATATTTTTTTTTGCTGTACAGTGAAGTGGCGCGGCGCGCCATTCAGGCCTGTCCGGAAAGTTTCAAATGCGAAAAAGATCGACTAGTTCCCGACATTTTTAGACGACACGCTTTTAACCACACATTTAAATATGTAAAACTATCACGATTCAAACATAAAAATGATGTTTTACAAGCGGGGCCCACATCGGCCGTTTTACGAGTTTAATTCAAAATATGAGTTTCGACCATCAAAAGTTTAAGCACCAAACTACACTGCGAGCATGGTGTTTGGGATTAAACTACCCAAGTATCGGTCAATACTCCAAAAGCAAAATAGCCCAAAAGCATTCTCTAGCAACGACGGGATCTCTAATCCAAGATGATGCCCTTACCCTTGTCCACAACCGAACCTATAAAAAGGTAAACAACGAGAGGGTAAGCAAAGCTTAGTGAATTCAATAATTATACGAATACATATATAATTATACCTACTTGCATACACTTACACAATACCGCAAACATGCTAGCAAACACAATTAGCTTATCGTCAAAATTACAACTATCATTCTCCAATACCACGAGCTAGCATATCAACTGCATATAAATATAACTCGAATAATATAATATGCTTACAACACAAATAACCATGGTTAACCAATCGTACAAGGGAAAGGCGCTCGCGAAAACGCCATCGGTGTTCACAACATCCGTTAGGGCACTTAACACCTCGCACCACTAACCCCTAGGGTGGCACCTTAACACCTCGGTACTTCACCCCGAGTCGCATCTTAACACCTCGATGCTTCACTCATATTTTACGGAGTGGTGTCTTAACACCTCGACACTACACTCCTAGGTGGCATCTTAACACCTCGATGCTACACCCGAGTGGCATCTTAACACCTCGATGCTACACTCTTCACGTGAAACGTGGTGTCTTAACACCTCGACACTACACATTTCACGCTACAACAAATAGATACATTATATACCTACGCATATAATTATTCCACTCACCTCAAAGTCTTGTGAAAAGATACCCGAGCTTGCGAAACCTCAATGTAACATACCTAATCACATTATACATATTATTAAACGCAACTCAAGTTGGTCAACCAATTCTTTCACCATTCTAAAGCCATTTTGACCCAAAGTGTAATTTCAACCCATTTTGCACCATTAACCCTAATAATGGGTTAACTTCACCAAAAACCCTAACTCTAGCCAATTATGGTCTTATTACATTCTTAAATCACAAGGTTAACTCAATTTCACACTAGCAAGACCACTTAGGTCATTAAAGACCCATTTGACCCATTTCAAAGTCATTACACCCATTTACATATATATAAGTGTGCTAGTACATTAACTAATCAATTTAGGCTAACCCAACCCTAACCCTTAAACACCCATTTACATATATATAAGTGTGCTAGTACATTTGACCCATATTCACCCAAAACCCCCAAATTTACTAGCAAATGGGTTTTGTGTGCAACACTAACCCAACCCTAACCCTTAAACACAATTAAAGTAAGAAATTGGGTTTTATAACTTACCAACACAATCATCATGTAGCTAGCGACTAGATGAACGACTTTAGAACTCGCACCAAGACTCGATTCGACTTCCTTCTTCCTTTAATGGAGTTTTCTCACTCTAGAACCTCCTCTCTCTCTAAACTTGAATGGAAAATGATAAGGTGGTTGTGAATGGAGTGAATGAGGCTCCCAAACTGATCTAAGGCATTAAATTCTGGTCCCAAAGTAGTTTTACCAAAATGCCCTCAAAATATCTAATTAAAAGAAAAGGGGAATCTGTCACAGACAGATGGCGCGGCGCGCCATATAGCCGCGCGGCGCGCGACACCCCCAGTTCAGAATTCTTCCCTGCTTTAAATATACACAACAAAACCCCGTCTCAAGTATCACAAATACACTTATGTACACTGCAATTATTCGGGTCTTACAAATATCTTATATATTTTATTATATATTCATTTTGTATATTAAATATAATAATCTGTGTTTGCAAATTAATAGTTATAATAATATTAGAATAAGTAATATAATAGTAATAATAATTTTAATACTAATAATAATAATAATAATAATAATAATAATAATAATAATAATAATAATAATAATAATAATAATAATAATAATAATAATAAAAATAATAATAATAATAATAATAATATTAATAATAATAATAATAATAATAGCAATAATAATAGTTTTAATAAAAAATGGTAAAGTTAAGGTAATGATACTTTTAGTAATTATAGTAATTAATAATAATAATAATAATAATCAGATTCATCGTAAACTTCGTGTTAAATTTCTAGACTTATAACTGTCGTTCCTATTTTGTTAATTCATAATCATACTCCTAATTGTACATACCATCATATAATTATAAGTATTTTCCATAATTTTACCATATTAACTTATTGTTAACTTCCAAATTTCAATGTTATTAACATGTTCATATTTATAATAATAATAATAACAATAATACAATAATGATAATACTAATAAATATAATAATGTCAGTTATGATAATACTAATAATTTTTAATGATAGTACTAGTGATAATAATACAAGTTTTTATAACCATAATAATAATTATGTTATTATTATTAGTAATAACAATAGGTTATAAACATAGTATCAATAAATAATAATACTAGCAATAATAACAATAATAATACTAATATTAATAATTACAATAATAATAGTCATATTAATAATGTTCATATTAATAATACTAATCATAACAATAACAATAATAATAATTAGTATTATTAATAATAATAATAATAATAATAATAATAATAATAATAATAATAATAATAATAATAATAATAATAATAATAATAATAATAATAATAATAGAAAAGGGAATAAGGTGTATACCCTCTTAAAAAGAAAAGCTCCAAACGGGACTCGAACTCGTGACCACACGTTAACCCGACACTCACTTAAACCACTAGACCGAATCTGTTTTTCTGAATTTATACCCAAACAGATTTTTATTTAACTCCATTCTTCCTGTTTCCAAGTTCCTCCATTCACTCAAAAAATAAAATACGCCATGTAGGGCTCGAACCCGAGACCTCCAGTTTGGCAAACATACACACGACCACTCAGCTAACCCCGTCTTTTCCTGAATTAAACCCATTCACTAAAAATATATATCGATTCTTTCTAATTCATCTCCTGCTTCTTCTTTTCAAAAACTCATTCGACCATACCAATCCTAATTTTCAATTTTCATTTGCTTAAGACTTGTAAATATTCAAGGATTACAAGCGTGAATCTCAATTAACAAAACAAAAACAAAAACAAACAAAAAAAATATAAAAAAAAAATTAGAACCTGTGTTGCTTCACGAAAACAAAGAAAAAAATAAATATGGATTTCGATATTGAAGATGTTTTACAATATATTTACAACATGAAAAACGTTTTTAATCACCTATAGAAACTTTGTGAATTGTCAATTGAATTGAAAACATAACATATAATTCGAATTTTACAAATAACAAATTATTTGACTTTTTCAAAAATAAGTTTGACTCAAAAATTAACAAACAATTTGATGAATTAAAGCTCGAAAAATTACAGAGTGCTTTACTAGACGATCCTTAACAGCTCTGCATCATTAATTTTTGATGATTGATTCGGAATTAATTTCTGAATTTTTACTTGTCGTGAAGAAGAAAGAAAAAGAAAAAAAAATTATTTTGTTTTCAAATGATTCTAATATCAATTAGGACTTATATTGTGCCTGAATGATTTATCCTACATCTATAATTGAGAAAAACATTGAATTGATGGCTTTGATAATTAGTGATGGTGGAGATCGATTAATACTCGCACAGGTGAAAGAACAGGAAGTAAAAAAAATATAAAAGCAGATTCCCTTCAATTTGTTTGATACCAAGACTTTTGGGATGGATCGTACCAAGTTGTAGACAGAAACAAAAGTGAATTGTTGATCGATGGGAATGTGTAAGGGATTCCCTATTTATGTCTATAATTTGTATAAATAAATAAATAAGTATATTAATAATAATATTATTACTAATAATAATTATATAAATAATAGTAATAATAATAATATCACTAATTCTAAGATACTAAATAATAATGATGCTAATGACCATAAAATGATAATTCTTATTGAGTTTATTAATAATTATATAGTAATGATAATAAAAATGATAATAATAATATTAATGATACTAATAATAATATTAGTAATATCAATACTATTAATAATAATAATAATAATAATATTAGTAATAATCATATTACAATTTTATTCATATCTAATCTTATATATATATATATATATATATATATATATATATATATATATATATATATATATATATATATATATATATATATATATATATATATATATATATATATATTCCACTATTCCATATTTATTTATGTTTTAGGTATAAAGTAAATAAATATATTAATTATATGTATTGAAACAATAATCCCAGAGTATAGCATTTAATACTTTATTAGTATTGACAAATTAGGTATATTTAATCTACTCTCTATATTCAAATAAACAGTTGTATTATTTTCTAATAATAATAATAATAATAATAATAACACTAGTACATCAAATCACATGTATTAAATTTTATTTCTGCATATAATATTCGTAATAGATTCTGATATAAATATTGGTATCTATTTTTGATGAAAGTAATACTAATATTTTTAATATAATAAATGTTTGAACTTGTAATTATATTTACAATTTATTAATTATGTAGTATTTAATAGTTATATAACATGTACATATATTTAATAATTAATAATTATATGTTACAATATATATTTATATACTAGTAATAATAACAATCTATTTAATAATATTATTAATAATACTACTTACTAGAAAACTAGTAATGATGATAATATGTATATAACAACTATATTCAAACTTGTAATTAAATTTATTATATTACCATTTATTATATAATATCTATAATTTATTAAATATTTAATATTCATTAATTATATATATATATATATATATATATATATATATATATATATATTTATATTACAATATTACTTATGTAGGGAATTAATATATATTTACATATTTGTTTACACACCGATGTTCGTGAATCGTCGGGAATAGTCAAAGGTTAAATGAGTCAATGTAAACAGTTCAAAAATTTTGAGATTCAGTTTAATAGACTTTGCTTATCGTGTCTGAATTATTTAAAGGTAAAGTTTAAATTTGATCAAAAATTCCCGGGTCATCACAGTACCTAACCGTTAAACAAATTTCGTCCCGAAATTTGAGTGAGGTGGTCATGGCTAACAATAAAAATGTTTTCATGACGAATATGAGTTGATAAATTGAGTTTTATCATCATTGAGTAATGTGGATAAAAAAATTCGATTATTCGAAGAGTACGAGTGAAGCTATCACAAAATAGTGAAATGAAAGGATAAAGATTTGTCTTAGCTTTTGACGTAGTAATGTTTGAGTTTAGAAAATAAGGTGCGTCTTAACTTTCGATGTTGTCTTGGTTGAATTCCAGAATTCAAGGGATTTAAAAGAAAAATCTTGGAAATCTATAAGATCTGATTCTTCGGCGAATAAAGAAATCAGAATCTCTCTAATTAAATGCGGAGATCTGCCTTGATTACCCTGTCTGGTATTTCCATTATAAATTTACCTTTTTCGTTCCATTAGTTTTCACTACTTCTATACTCAATTACTAAATTCAAAAGATTGTGAACATGCTTAATCTAGTTCTAATCCTTGTCCTTATTCTTACTATCACAACAATCATTCTCCTTTTCCAACTTCCACCAGAGGAATCTTCTTACTTCTACTTTGCCCTTGGGGTTATAGTGCTTTTAATTCTCCCGTGTCTTTATGTTGCGATAAACATTGACATACACGGTTTGTAATTTATGTGTTGTTATCAGGTTTTATATTTTCCTTTATATTTTGATATCCCTGCTTCTATTTTCCATAATCATTGTTATCTCTAGTTAATGCTCTCTTTTATTTGCTGCGATTTATACCCCAATTTCTGTATCGGAGCCTTGTCCCTCCGTTTCTTCTTCTTACTATTAAGCACCGCTTGTAATGGTCCAGAAGTCGCAGATATAAGTTTCAAAATGAACATTGTTAATGTTCTAGGAAGGGATTGGTATTGGCGCGATCTTGATTCGTTAAATTACCAGAATACCCTGGAAAAGACCGAATCATCAAGAAATATTTGCTTGATATTTTAGAGGTTAAATAGAATACAAGAGTCGTGTAACATGGCACATGATGACATTATGATCTGTGAATCATCACGTTCCATTTAGAAACTCGGCATGACTTACTGTAATATAATCACATTGATCAAGTGTCATTATATTATACTAACTCATGCTTCAGTTCCTAACACTACTTCAAAATCATTCATATTTTAAACTCGAAGTTTTTAGAATTTAGAAACTAAAATAGTTTCTTTTATGATGTAACGCAGATAGCACGAAGAGATAACTAATTTCGGATAAGAAGAGTTATGAAAATATCCTCAGAAATATCGAAGATATTTATGATGATATTTTCAGAATTTCTAAGATCGAAGGTTGATGAAGAAAGATTTTCCACAAGATTTAATATGAGTATAGAGCAAGGTTTTCTCTAAAGATTTCATTGGATACAGAATTATCTGGATTCTTTGAATATAGGGTTTGGTCCTTGTATTTGTCCTTGGCCTCCTTCGTGGTTAGCTCAATCCGTTTTCCAGTTCCAACTTTTCTATCGAGCGTTCCCAACATTCCATTCTTTATTATCAAACTTTTAGCCATTTAGACCATCTACGATTTTGCTGTTTCCTCTGCATTTAATGCTACCATAACTGAATCATCGGTTATCAATCCGAGGTAGTTTTAAGAGAATTGTGTTTTTAGATGATTAAACGCTGATGGTAATATGGTGGAATATAAAAGGTTCTTCGGTAACAATAAAAGAGCACGCAGATATATCAAGATTATAATAAGGTTTTTTTTTTCCGAACAAAAAGTCAAAATTAACTTGCTGGAGCTGTGACAAAATTTGCTACTTTGAAAGGGATTACCAAGTTATTTTGGGTAATACTAATATTAAAGGAATTAACACAGCTACGTGTTAAACGTTTACTCAGTTTCCAAGAGTTTTTAGGTGCATAACTATACGCATCAATCTTTTCTTCCGTAGATGAAGTGCGGTTGGTTCATCCTCTGGATTGAGGTGTTTTTAAGAATCATGAAAGGTTTGAACGCAGATCGTAATCGTCAAGATACAAATGAGGTTTAAGATGAAATCAAGTGGCAACTTGAAGAATTGTTTAGTTTTATATGTTATAGTCAATATTTTAATTCATTTTAATTGTCCAATGTTGGTAGTCCACAGTTGATAGTACACAGTTAGCAATTCAATAATTCATATATAGTTTAATATATAATATTCAAATTAATTAATACGTATCATGACCCGTATTCGTCTCAGACTCGATCACAACTCAAACTATATATATTATTGTAGAATCAACCTCAACCCTGTATAGCTAACTCCAGCATTAATGCTTATAGAGTGTCTATGGTTATTCCAAATAATATATATAGATGCGTCGATATGATATGTCAAAACCTTGTATACGTGTCTCGATATTTAAAGTGCGTAAAATAAATAACAGAAATTAAATGACGATAAATAAAACTGCGAGAATTAAAATTGCGATAAATAAAATGCGATAAATAAATTGCCATAAATAAATTGCGATAAATAAATTGCGATAAATAAAAGGTAATACGGAATTAACAGTTAGCTAGGAACAGTTAGCGTGGATTCTTAATAAAATTTCTCATAGTTAATTTGTTTGTTTCTAACAAATTTTTATTTTGTCCAATGTTTTCTTCATTATGCCACTTGTTGGATTCTGATAGGTCAAAATCCAAATATGAAATTGAATTTGAATGAAAATAGTTATTCTTTGGTGAACGGATACGTATATCGGTGGTTGTAAATAGGATAGTAAATGATCGTTGAATCAAATTCGAAGTATGTACAGTGTAACTTATTAATGTGAAATCTAAATATTCCTCGGGTATTACCTACCCGTTAAAATATTTTCACCGTTAACAGTTTGTACAAAGAATTTTTAATTACAATCTTTATGAAAACATATATACATATATATTTTCTTCAGATGTAATCATGGATTTAATGAGTTAACATAATATTAAACTCATTTAGTTTTCGGTTGGAACTAGAATAAATAATCTCTAAAACTTTAGAGATTACATATTCGCCATGTCGAACGAAGATAAATGAGGTAGAACGATACGCAGAACGAAGATTATACTCGAAGTACAGATGGTGATATTGAGGCATGGATTGTTGATGGTACTGGTGCTGTTATTGATGGTACTGTTGGTGCCGGTGATGTTACTGAAGCTGGTAGATTTTGCAACATATTCTCCAAATTGATTACTCGAGCGCGAAGTTCGCTAACTTTTTCTATTATTCCGGGATGATTGTCGGTCGAAACGAGTGGATGAATAAGGTTTAGAATTGTGGATAGAATATAATCGTGTCAAACTACTCTGGAAATGAGGCTGAAAATGGTGTTTCGGATAGATTCACCGGTAGGTGCTTCAGGTTCCTCACCAAGAGGTGAATTTGGTTGATGGAAAGGATCACCTTCTTCGCGTCTCCATAGATTAAATCGACTACGAACCCATCGGATGAATTGAGGATGGCTGATTGGTTAATTCATTCTGGTGATGCTGCTTTTAGAGCTTAGGTGAACATCCATGTTGGAATAGCTGTCGGAATAACTATCGGAATAGCTATCAGAATCTAAGGGACTCGAACTAATTGAGGGATTCATCTCGTACGATCAGATGAAGGATTTTCAATAAGAAATAGAATAGGATGTAGATTAGTACCCTGCAATACATAATTTTACATATGCATATATAATACTAAATCCCATAAATTACGGAGGAATCTACGAAAGCTGTCAGGCAAAGGTAACAATAACAGATACGCTAAGATATGAATTTATCTAGACACTGTCTATGCAATAGAGGCAGTAAAATGTATCTAGACTTTAAGAATGATAAGCAAATAATTTTTGACACTAAATGATAAGTAAAACTTTTGACATACAGACACGGTCGAAGTCCAGACTCACTAATGCATCCTAACGGCTTATCAGTTTGACACACTAATGCAGGCCTGGTTCGCTAAGACCACCTCTCTGATACCAACTGAAGCGACCCATCCTAATCCATCTGGACGAATACATTACATTTGGTTACATCGCGAGGTACTTGACCTCTATATGATACATTTTACAAACCTTGCATTCGTTTTTAAAAGACAAACTTTCATTACATCGAAAGTTGACGACATGCATACCATTTCATAATATATCCAACTATAATTGACTTAATAATAATCTTGATGAACTCGACGACTCGAATGCAACGTCTTTTGAAATATGTCATGAATGACTCCAAGTAATATCTCTAATACGAGTAAATGCATAGCGGAAGATTTCTTTCATACCTGAGAATAAACATGCTTTAAAGTGTTAACCAAAAGGTTGGTGAGTTCATTAGTTTAACATAAATAATCATTTCCGTCATTTTAATAGACCACAAGATTTTCATTTTCAGTTTTCATAAATAAATGTCCCATGCATAGAGACAAAAATATCATTCATATGGATTGAACACCTGGTAACCGACATTAACTAGATGCATATAAGAATATCCCCTATCATTCTGGAAAATCCTTCGGACATGATATAAAACAACATCGAAGTACTAAAGCATCCGGTACTTTGGATGGGGTTCGTTGGGCCCATAGATCTATCTTTAGGATTGACGTCAATTAGTAGATCGGTTTACTAATTCTTAGGTTACCAAGCAAAAAGGGGCATATTCGGCTTTGATCATACAACCATAGAATGTAGTTTCAATTACTTGTGTCTATTTCGTATAACAGTTATAAAAGTTGCGCATGTATTCTCAGTCCCAAAAATGTATATAAAAAGAGAATAATGAAACTCACAATACTGTATTTTGTAGTAAAAATACATATGACGACATTGAGTAAGTGCAGGGTTGGCCTCAGATTCACGAACCTATATCATTTGTATATATATTAAAACCTATAATCGTAATTGAACAATTATATATTTTTTTATTAGTGATTTTTATATCAATATCTTATATATTTTATTATATATTCATTTTGTATATTAAATATAATAATCTGTGTTTGCAAATTATTAGTTATAATAATATTAGAATAAGTAATATAATAGTAATAATAATTTTAATACTAATAATAATAATAATAATAATAATAATAATAATAATAATAATAATAATAATAATAATAATAATAATAATAATAGCAATAATAATAGTTTTAATAAAAAAATGGTAAAGTTAAGGTAATGATACTTTTAGTAATTATAGTAATTAATAATAATAATAATAATCAGATTCATCGTAAACTTCGTGTTAAATTTCTAGACTTATAACTGTCGTTCCTATTTTGTTAATTCATAATCATACTCCTAATTGTACATACCATCATATAATTATAAGTATTTTTCATAATTTTACCATATTAACTTATTGTTAACTTCCAAATTTCAATGTTATTAACATGTTCATATTTATAATAATAATAATAACAATAATACAATAATGATAATACTAATAAATATAATAATGTCAGTTATGATAATACTAATAATTTTTAATGATAGTACTAGTGATAATAATACTAGTTTTTATAACCATAATAATAATAATTATGTTATTATTATTAGTAATAACAATAGGTAATAAACATAGTATCAATAAATAATAATACTAGCAATAATAACAATAATAATACTAATATTAATAATTACAATAATAATAGTCATATTAATAATGTTCATATTAATAATACTAATCATAACAATAACAATAACAATAACAATAATAATAATTAGTATTAACAATAATAATAATAATAATAATAATAATAATAATAATAATAATAATAATAATAATAATAATAATAATAATAATAATAATAATAATAATAATAATAATAATAATAATAATAATAATAATAATAATAATAATAATAGAAAAGGGAATAAGGTGTATACCCTCTTAAAAAGAAAAGCTCCAAACGGGACTCGAACTCGCGACCACAGGTTAACCCGACACTCACTTAAACCACTAGACCGAATCTGTTTTTCTGAATTTATACCGAAACAGATTTTTATGTAACTCCATTCTTCCTGTTTCCAAGTTCCTCCATTCACTCAAAAAATAAAATACGCCATGTAGGGCTCGAACTCGAGACCTCCAGTTTGGCAAACACACACACGACCACTCAGCTAACCCCGTCTTTTCCTGAATAAACCCATTCACTAAAAATATATACCGATTCTTTCTGATTCATCTCCTGCTTCTTCTTTTCAAAAACTCATTCGACCATACCAATCCTAATTTTCAATTTTCGTTTGCTTAAGACTTGTAAATATTCAAAGATTACAAGCGTGAATCTCAATTAACAAAACAAAAACAAAAACAAACAAAAAAAATAAAAAATAAAATAAAATTAGAACCTGTGTTGCTTCACGAAAACAAAGAAAAAAATAAATATGGATTTCGATATTGAAGATGTTTTACAACATGAAAAACGTTTTTAATCACCTATAGAAACTTTGTGAATCGTCAATTGAATTTAAAACATAACATATAATTCGAATTTTACAAAGAACAATTTTTTTGACTTTTTCAAAAATAAGTTTGACTTAAAAATTAACAAACAATTTGATGAATTAAAGCTCGAAAAATTGCAGAGTGCTTTACTAGATGATCCTTAACAGCTCTGCATCATTAATTTTTGATGATTGATTCGGAATTAATTTCTGAATTTTTACCTGTCGTGAAGAAGAAAGAAAAAGAAAAAAAATTATTTTGTTTTCAAATGATTCTAATATCAATTAGGACTTATATTGTGCCTGAATGATTTATCCTACATCTATAATTGAGAAAAACATTGAATTGATGGCTTTGATAATTAGTGATGGTGGAGATCGATTAATACTCGCACAGGTGAAAGAACAGGAAGTAAAAAAAAATATAAAAGCAGATTCCCTTCAATTTGTTTGATACCAAGACTTTTGGGATGGATCATACCAAGTTGTAGACAGAAACAAAAGTGAATTGTTGATCGATGGGAATGTGTAAGGGATTCCCTATTTATGTCTATAATTTGTATAAATAAATAAATAAGTATATTAATAATAATATTATTACTAATAATAATTATATAAATAATAGTAATAATAATAATATCACTAATTCTAAGATACTAAATAATAATGACGCTAATGACAATAAAATGATAATTCTTATTGAGTTTATTAATAATTATATAGTAATGATAATAAAAATTATAATAATAATATTAATGATACTAATAATAATATTAGTAATATCAATACTATTAATAATAATAATAATATTAGTAATAATCATATTACAATTTTATTCATATCTAATCTTATATATATATATATATATATATATATATATATATATATATATATATATATATATATATATATATATATATATATATATATATATATATATATATATATATATATATATATATATATATATATATATATATATATTTCCACTATTCCATATTTATTTATGTTTTAGGTATAAAGTAAATAAATATATTAATTATATGTATTGAAACAATAATCCCAGAGTATAACATTTAATACTTTATTAGTATTGACAAATTAGGTATATTTAATCTACTCTCTATATTCAAATAAACAGTTGTATTATTTTCTAATAATAATAATAATAACACTAGTACATCAAATCACATGTATTAAATTTTATTTCTGCATATAATATTCGTAATAGATTCTGATATAAATATTGGTATCTATTTTTTATGAAAGTAATACTAATATTTTTAATATAATAAATGTTTGAACTTGTAATTATATTTACAATTTATTAATTATGTAGTATTTAATAGTTATATAACATGTACATATATTTAATAATTAATAATTATATGTTACAATATATATTTATATACTAGTAATAATAACAATCTATTTAATAATATTATTAATAATACTACTTACTAGAAATACTAATAATGATGATAATATGTATATAACAACTATATTCAAACTTGTAATTAAATTTATTATATTACCATTTATTATATAATATCTATAATTTATTAAATATTTAATATTCATTAATTATATATATATATATATATATATATATATATATATATATATATATATATATATATATATATATTTATATTACAATATTACTTATGTAGGGAATTCATATATATTTACATATTTGTTTACACACCGATGTTCGTGAATCGTCGGGAATAGTCAAAGGTTAAATGAGTCAATGTAAACAGTTCAAAAATTTTGAGATTCAGTTTAATAGACTTTGCTTATCGTGTCAGAATTATTTAAAGGTAAAGTTTAAATTTGATCGAAAATTCCCGTGTCATCACAGAGCTCACTTCACATATAGGTAGATTTGATGGACTTGTGTATAGGTCCAATTAGCACGGATGTGCGTTTTGGTTGACCAACTTTGGCGAGGTACACGTTTTGTGTGTACATTATCACACGTGATTGTGAATTGGATAACCCCAATGGCGAAGGGTTGATATTGAATTGTGATGTGTTTATTTTTATGAATGGATATGTGTTGTCCAAGTTAGTGATATATGTGTTGTACGCTAACGGTTTTACGAATGGATATGTGTTGTCCAAGTTAGTGATATATGTGTTGTACGCTAACAGTTTTACGAATGGATATGTGTTGTCCAAGTTAGTGATATATGTGTTGTACGCTAACGGTTTTACGAATGGATATGTGTTATCCAAGTTAGTGATATATGTGTTGTACGCTAACGGTTTTACGAATGGATATGTGATGTCCAAGTTAGTGATATATGTGTTGTACGCTAACAACTTTATGAATGGATATGTGTTGTCCAAGTTAGTGATATATGCGTTGTACGCTAACGGTTTCATGAACGAATATGTGTTGTCCAAGGGTTAGTGATATATGTGTTGTACACTAACGGTTGTTACGAACACCGATGGGAAATTCGAGTACGATTCCTTTGTGCGATTGGTTAACCTTGGGCGGTTTTACGCTCTGTTATATATATATATATATATATATATATATATATATATATATATATATATATTAATGTATTGTTGTGATGTAGCTAACCCTCCGGGTGTAGCTTATTGGCGTTGTTCACATCGTCGTTGGTGACTTACTTTATGGTTGTTGTTACTAGCTTGTTGCTTAGTGATTATACGGTATGCTTAGCTTAGCTTGCCTTTTATGTTTGGATGCTCCGGTATGCAGTATTTGATTATTTGTGTAGCGTGTCCATTTTATGCATATATATGTATGTAGTATTTTCTCACTCACTAAGCGTTAGCTTACCCTCTCGTTGTTTACATTTTTATAGATTTGCTTGGATGCGGTGGCTCGGGTAAGCGTGGGAACTAGTGGACTCGCGTAGTTGCTTTAAAAGGCTTGCTTTTGGATTTGATTAGGATTGGGTAGTGTATCCCCAATCGACATGCTCGGCTTTATTTTGTGTTAAAAATCATGTGGTTGAAAACTTGAATTTTGTACGAAAGTCGTAAAATGGCCGATGTGGGCCTGGTCTCGTAAAACTCGTTTTATTATTGGAACGCGTTAGTTTTAACTAATATAAAATGTTGTGAAAAGTGTTTGGTCTAAAAGTGTCGGGAAGCAAGAGATCTTTTTTCGCAAAAAAGGAAAAGTTGGACAGGCCGTTTTGGCGCGCCGTGCAGGTCAGTTGCGCGCCTCGCCACTATGCTGTACAAAAATATTTTTTTTTATTTGCATATTTTGATTGCATATAGGTTGGGTTGTTACATATTCGTATTAATATCCACGGTTTGTAACCTCCGTGTTGTTATTGGGCTTTATATTTTCTCTTATATTTTGGAGCTCTTTGCCTTTTTTATTATCTTCTCGACCTCTAGTAAAGCGAGTAACGGTCCAGAATTCGTAAGTATGGAACTTCGAATGAACTTGACTAATGTTCTAAGAGAGAGATTATAATAGCACGATCTTGATTGATTATATTATCAAAATTCAAAAGAAAAGATAGAACCATTATAAAAATATGTTCTTGATACGTTTTAGAGATTATGTAGAATGTAAGAGTCGTGTAACATGGCACATGATGACATTATGGTATGTGAATCATCACGCTTCATTAGAAACTCAGCATGACTTACTGTAATATAATCACGTTGATCAAGTGTCATTATATTATACTAACTCATGCATCAATTTCCAACACTACTTCAAAATCATTCATAGTTTAAACTCGAAAGTTTACAGAATATAGAAACTAACAGTTTCTTATATGATGTAATACTGATAGCGTGAAGAGATAAATAATTTTGGACGAGAATATTTATGAAAATATCTTCAAAAATATCGAAGATATTTATGATGATATTTTGGAATTTCTAAGTTCGATGGTTGATGAAGAAAGATTTTCCGCAAGGTTTTAACATGAGTACGGAGCAAGATATTCGTTGAAGGTTTCATCGGATCCAAAATTACCTGGTTTCTTTGAATATATGATATGGTCCTTGTATTTGACCTTGTTCTCCTTCATGGTTTGCTCAATCTGTTTTGCAGTACCAAATTTTCTATCGAGCGTTCCTAACACTCCTTTCTTTATCATCAAACTTTTGGCCGTTTAGACCATCTACAATTTTTTTGTTTCGTCTGCATTTAATGCTACGATATCTGAGTCATCAGTTATCAATCCGAGTTAGTTTCAGGAAAATTGTGCTTTTAGATGGTTAAATGCTGATGGTAATATGGTGGAATATAAAAGGTTTCTCGGTAACAATAAAAGAGCACGCACCTATAGCAAGGTTATAATAAGGTTGTTTCGAACGAAAAGTCAAAGTTGATTTGCTGGAGCTGTGACAAAATTGGCTAATTTGAAAAAGATTTACAATGTTATTTTCGGTAATAACAATGCCAAAGGAGCTAACACAGATACGTGTTAAACGTTTACTTAGGTTCCGAGAATTTTTCAGGTGCATAACTATATGCATAAATCTTTCCTTCTATAGATGAAGTGCGGTTGGTTCATCCTCTCGATTGAAGTGTTTTCAAGAATCATGAAAGGTTTGAACGCGGATTGTAATCGTCAAGATACAAATGAGGTTTAAGATGAAATCAAGTGGCAAACTTGAAGAATTGTTTAGTTTCATATGTTATAATCAATATTTTAATTCATTTTAATTGTCCAATGTTATTAGTCCACAGTCGATAGTCCACAGTTAACAGTCCAATAATTCATATATAGTTTAATATACAATATTCGAATTAATTAATACGTGTCGTGACCCGTGTACATGTCTCAGACTCGATCACAACTCAAAGTATATATATTATTGTAGAATCAACCTCAACCCTGTATAGCTAACTCCAGCATTACTGCATATAGAGTGTCTATGGTTATTCCAAATAATATATATAGATGCGTCGATATGATATGTCAAAACCTTATATACGTGTCTCGATATTTAAAGTGCGTAAAATAAATAACAGAAATTAAATGACGATAAATAAAATTGCGAGAATATAAACTGCGATAATTAAATTGCAATAAATAAATTGTAATCAGTTAGCTAGGAACAGTTAGCGTGGATTCTTAACAAAATTTTTCATAGTTAATTTGTTTGTTTCTAACAAATTTTATTTTGTCCAATGTTTTCTTCATTATGTCACTTGTTGGATTCTGGTAAATCAAAATCCAAATATGAAATTGGATGAAAATGGTTATTCTGCGGTGAACGAATACGTATATCAGTGGATGTAAATAGAATGGTAGATGACTGTTGAATCAGATTCGAAGAATGTACAATGTAACTTATTATTGTAATATCTAAATATTCCTCGGGTATTACCTACCCGTTAAAATATTTTCACCATTAACAATTTGTACGAAAGAATTTTTAATTACAATATTTATGAAAATATATATACATATATATTTTCTTTAGATGTAATCATGGATTTAATGAGTCAATATGATATTAAACTCATTTGATTTTCGGTTTGAGCTAGAATAAATAATCTCTAAGACTTTAGAGATTACATAATCGCCATGAAGAATGAAGATAATTGATGTAGATCGATACGTAGAACGGTGATTATACTCGAGGTACAGAATGAGATGTTGAGGCATGGATTGTTGATGGTACTGGTGCTGTTATTGATGGTACGGTTGGTGTCGGTGATGTTGCTGAAGCTGATACGTTTTGCACTATATTTTCCAAATTGATTTCTCGAGCGCGAAGTTCGTTGACTTCTTATATTATTCCGGGATGATTGTCATGAAAGGACCCGTTCATATACATTATAAACGATTCACAATAGTTGATTACATTGCGAGGTATTTGACCTCTATATGATACATTTTACAAACATTGCATTCGTTTTTAAAAGACAAACTTTCTTTACATCGAAAATTGACAGGCATGCATACCATTTCATAATATCCACTATCCAACTATAAATTGATTTAATAATAATCTTTGATGAACTCAATGACTCGAATACAACGTTCTTCGAAATATGCTATGAAAGACTCCAAGTAATATCTTTAAAATGAGCAAATGCACAGCGGAAGATTTCTTTAACATCTGAGAATAAACATGCTTTAACGTGTCAACCAAAAGGTTGGTGAGTTCATTAGTTTATCATAATCATTTATTTCTATCATTTTAATAGACCACAAGAATTTCATTTCCAGTTCTCATAAATATACGTCTCATGCATAGAGACAAAAATAATCATTCATATGGTGAACACCTGGTAACCGACATTAACTATATACATATAAGAATATCCCCTATCATTCCGGGATCCTCCTTCGGACATGATATAAATTTCAAAGTACTAAAGCATCCGGTACTTTGGATGGGGTTTGTTAGGCCCAATAGATCTATCTTTAGGATTCGCGTCAATTAGGGTGTCTGTTCCCTAATTCTTAGATTACCAGACTTTAATAAAAAGGGGCATATTCGATTTCGATAATTCAACCATAGAATGTAGTTTCAATTACTTGTGTCTATTTCGTCAAACATTTATAAAAGCGCATGTATTCTCAGTCCCAAAAATATAAAGGGTAAAAAGGCAAATGAAACTCACCATACTGTATTTCGTAGTAAAAATACATATAACGTAATTGAACAAGTGCAAGGTTGGCCTCGGATTCACGAATCTAAATTAATTATATATATTTATGTGTTGGTCAATATTTGTCTAACAAATTAGGTCAAGTCATAGTGTACCACAATCCTAATGCTCGAGACTAATATGCAAAAGTCAACAAAAGTAAATTTGACTCAAAATAATTTCCAAAAAATCTATACATGATTAATAAATAGTTTAAATATCGTCGTTTTATATTTTTAAAAGATTTATTAGAGTAAATAATATAATTTATTTATTAATAAATAAAATTTTATATTAAATTTATATAATAAAATATACTTTTATATATATTAAGTAATAAAATTTATAGAGTTCATTTAATATCATAAAGATAATATGATAGGTATTATTAAAGTAAGTTATTACACGTAGTAAAATATGTTTGTATCACATATTTATTTGATAAAATAATATCTATAATGATAGTAAGTAAAAGTTGTATTATTTTGTAATAATAATTATTATTATAAAAATATCAATATTTATAATTACTAAGATGACATTATGATAAAACGATAATTCTAATTATGATAACTTTAATATTTACAATAATTTTTAATATTATCTTTAAAATAATAATTCTATTTAAAATAATAATAATAATGATATTTTATAGTAACAATGACATTTCTATTAAAATGATAATTTTTATTAAAATGATAGTTTTAATACTAACGATACTTTTAATAATAATAGTAATGATAAAAATAATAAGAACGATAATTTTATCAAAATTAATATCTTATAATATTTTAATTTCATCATGATACTCTTACTCATTATTTCCTAATCGTTGCGTTTAATAGCTTTTAATTGTCTTTTATATCGTGTTCATAATAATGATAATAATAGTAAACAAAATAATTAGGTGTTACAAATATTTGTTTTAATTACACTAATATTAATAATGATAGTTACTATAACATTATTAATGATAATACTAATAATTATCTTAATGATAATATAATAATAATAATAATAATAATAATAATAATAATAACAATAACAATAACCATTTTTAAATAATGATATATATATTAATAATGATAATAATAATAATAATAATACTAATAATAATAATAATAATTGGATAATAATAATAATAATACTAATTATAACTTTAACGATAATAACGATAGTAATAAAAAAAATAACAATTTTTAATGATAAATCCCTTTTATTGATAAAGATAATAATAATGATAATAATAAGATAAAACTAGAACGACGATAAAAATGACGATAATAATAATCATTTTTAATAAAAATATAGAAAATTCAATTGATTATAACTTCTAATCCGTTCATCGAAACCATTCGATATCTAAAGGAAAAGTTCTTAATTTTTCGCTAGCTTTCCTTATCTTATACCTTATCTCAACCGCAAGTGTAACTAATTCAAGATTCAACCTAACCTGTCTAAGGGCAATATCAAAAGTACAAGCATGCATAATCCTAAATACTCGAGCACTAGTCAGGGATACACTATTAGTATGTAAAAGTTAAATTATGAGTACTCACGTATCAATATTGAGATTCAATATTGCAGGAAAGGTACGTAGATGCAACGGAAATGATAAACACTATATTGACCTCACGAGCATACCCATGAACCATACTCAATCACCTCCATAGCTATAACCCATAATTTCCTTAATCCTATCCTACTCGAAAAACAATTTCGAAATCACTCGAACAGCACTCCGTCGTAATATTTTATGTATACTAATAATATCTTGAAATAATACGGAGTAAATATATATATGTAAATCGATTGAGAGAGTTTAGAGAAAAATATTTTCAAGTTTCTATGAAATAATGAAACCTATTGAATTCTATTTATAATAGATTTTTGAATTATTAAAGTGAATTATTAAAGTATGAATTATTAAAGTGAATTATTAAAGTATGAATTATTAAAGTGAATTATTAAAGTATGAATTATTAAAGTATGAATTATTAAAGTGAATTATTAAAGTTAAAGTAAAGTAAAAATAAAGTAAAGGTAAAGTTTAAGTATAGTAAAAGTATAAACTATGTACGTATATTATGCGTATAAATATATATAATATTAATTTAAATCGTTATATATATTTAATAACATAAAATATAAATATCGTTATCTTTATCATACTAGTTAAGTAATGAATTGTCAAAAGTGGTTCTAGATATTTATAAAAGTTATATACGTTTTAATAATAAAGTTCTTTTTAAACTCAAAACGTTTTTGTACGTTTGAAACTAAATAGATCAATCGAGTCTTTATGAGATTCAATCTTCCACTATCCTTTGTCTAGTTCTCAATGATTGACAAATTATTCTTATTTATAAATCACTTTACCATTTTTCGAATATTGTTAAAATGGAAAGATTTCTCAAATCAACGTGGGCCTTTCAACAGACACTTGTAATCATAATTCAATATATCTGATAATTCAATCATTTGATCTTATCTTCTAATTCCATTGATAAACATTTTGAAACAGATACAATCATATAAAGTATTTAATCTAATATTTTGTTTACGTTTCAAGTTATAATATATATACACATATACATATATAATCATATTCGTTTAATGGTTCGTGAATCGTTGGAACTTGGTCGAGGTTGAATGAATGTATGAACATAGTTTAAAATTCTTGAAATTTAACTTAACAAATATTTCTTATCGTGTCGGAAACATATAAAGATTAAAGTTTAAATTTGGTTGGAAATTTCCGGGTTGTCACATGTCAGTTAGAACGAGCGGATGAATAAGGTTTAGAATTATAGATAGAATATAATCGTGTCGAACTACTCTGGAAATGAGAGAGAAAATGGTGTCTCGAACAGGTTCGCCGGTAATTGCTTCAGGTTCTTTGCCAAAAGGGGAATTTGCGGGATGGAAGGGATCACCTTCTTCGCGTCTCCATTGATTAAGTCGACAACGAACCTATCTCCAATTCATCCAGAATAGATGATGACTAATTGATTGATTCGTTCTGGTTACACTGCTTTCGGAGCTCGAGTGGAAATCCATATCAGAATAGCTGTCAGAATAACTATCGGAATAGCTATCAAAATCTGAGGGACTCGAACTGGTTGAGGGATTTATCTCGTACGATCAGATGAAGTATTTTCGATAAAAAATAGATTATATGATGTAGATTAGTACCGTGCAATACATAATTTACATATGCATATATAATACTAAAATCCCATAAGTTACGGAGGAATCTACGGAAGCTGTCAGGTAAAGGTAACAATAACAGATACGCTAAGATATGAATTTATCTATACACTGTCTATGCAATAGAGGCAGTAAGACGTGTCTATACTTTAAGGATGATAAGCAAATAATTTTTCGACACTAAATGATAAGCAAAACTTTTGACATGCAGACACGGTCAAAGTCCAGACTCACTAATGCATCCTAACGACTTATCAGTTAGACCACTAATGCAGACCTGGTTCGCTAAGACCACCGCTCTGATACCAACTGAAATACCCCGTTCATATACAATATAAATGATTCATAATAGTTGATTACATCGCGAGGTAATTGACCTCTATATGATACATTTTACAAACATTGCATTCGTTTTTAAAAGACAAACTTTCTTTACATTGAAAGTTGATGACAAGCATACTATTTCATAATACCTCCAACTATAATTGACTTAATAATAATTTTGATGAACTCGACGACTCGAATGCAACGTCTTTTGAAATATGTCATGAATGACTCCAAGTAATATCTCTAATATGAACAAATGCACATTGGAAGATTTCTTTCATACCTGAGAATAAACATGCTTTCAAGTGTCAACCAAAAGGTTGGTGAGTTCATAGGTTTATCATAATAAAATTCATCATTTTGATAGACCACATGATTTAAATCCTGCATGGTACAAATGGGCCTGAATCCTATACCCACCTGTAATGTACATGCGATATCTTTTAAATACAGTACACCTTTCTCGTGTACAAAATCATCTTTCATAAATTTTAGTAACCGTACACATATCTCGTGCACAAAAATAACATACACATAACCTGTGTATAAAGTCATTCTCTCGATACATAACATTCACTTTTCATTGCTTTCATAACTTGGCTTGGTAACCTACCTTAACATATAATGCGCATAATAATATCCCCAAAACAGAACATCTCGTCTGTATAATAATCATATAAACTTCGAAGTACTAAACACCACGCCTACTAGCCCTTCCGTCTAGTGAACATTCTGGGTGGGGGTGTTAAACCCGGTAGCTACCTTTAGGATTCGCGTTAATTAGGCGTGCACTAATTCTCAAAATTAGTGATGTTCCCTAATTCATAGGTTACCAAGCAATAATAATCAGGGGAAAAATATTCATATCAATTGTGGAAATTATCACGTCCACATAATTCAATGGTGGCAATTATCACGTCCACATAATTCATTCGAGGAATGTTTTGCTTGTGTCTATCTCGTCAAACATTTATAAAAGCATTTCATGTATTCGCAGTTCAAAATGTATTTCAAAAGCATTTAATAAAGCAGTTGTAAAAACAGCGCATGTATTTTCAGTCCCAAAAATGTAAAGAGTAAAAGGAAATCAAATGAACTCACTATACTGTATTTTGTAGTAAAAATACATATGACGACAATGAACAATGCAGGGTTGGCCTCGGATTCACGAACCCATATCATTTGTATATATATTAAAACATATAATCGTATTAGGATAAGTTTATATATATTATTATTAATAATTATATTTGTTAAATTATGTGTTATATAGATAAATTTAATATATTTAACTTATATATTTTATATCACTAATATTCATTATAACATATTAATAATACTACTTTATATTAAAGAAAATATATATATTCATATTTTACTTGATACATTTTTACATATAGCTTAGTTAATATTTAATAACAAAAATATAGTGATATGTAATATTAATATTATTGTAATGTATTTTGTTATAAAAATATCTATTCGTAATAATACTAACATGGTAGGAATGATGATACTAATGATAGTAATATTAATAACAATAATAGTGTTAGTTTTATTAATGATGACTATAATAACTTTACTAATTGTTGATAAAAATAATATTTTTCATAAAAATAATAAATTTGATAATTTTTAAATATACTGATACCTTACTTTGATAATATAATGATATTAATAATAACAGTGTTAGTAATAATAAGTTTTATCATAAACTTCGTGTTAAATGTGTAACCTATATCTATAGTTCCTATAACTTAAGGTTGTAATCATTTTCATAATAGTAATAATAATAATAATCATGTTTGTAACCATATTCATAAAAAAAATTAGTAATTGATAATGTTTCTCATGGTACTTATATTAGTAGTAGTAATAATAATAATAATAATAATCGTAACAATATTAATAATAAATTATAATGGTAATAATAATACTGTTAATATTCTTAATACTTAATAATAATAATGCTAATGATAATAATACTAATACATAATAATAATACTAATAATAATAATAATAATAGTAGTAATAATAATATCAATAATAACTATAACAATATTAATTTACATTAATAGTAATAATAATAATGATATTAATGATAATAATATTAATAATATTAATAATAATAATAATAATAATAATAATAATAATAATAATAATAATAATAATAATAATAATAATAATAATAATAATAATAATAATAATAATAAAAAGTTACAACCTTTGAAGAAAAGCTCAATAAAAAGAACGTCACCGTCGAGACTCAAACCCAAGACCTCTCGCTCACCCGAAAACACTCTAACCACTCGGCCATTTAAGCTTTTCTGGAATTAAAACCCTTTCAATTAAATATAAACCGTAATTAGTTTTAAGCTCAACTTCATCTTCTTCAATAAAAATTCAATCGATCCAAATTCATATTATCATAATAACAAGGTTTTAGATTCTTCAAATAATTAGAAGTCATCAATTATTAACTGGTTTGCATTAATAGAAAAATGAAAAAAATAAAAAAAAATAAAAAGAAAAAGCCTGCTGTGCAGGTTCGCTGTTTCAAAAAAAAAAAAAAAATATAAACTTTGATTTTGAATTTGAAGATGTTATACATTATATTTACAACATAAATATGTTGTAAATCATATTTAGAAACTTTATAGATCGTTAATTTTATCAGAAACATCAAAACTTTTATGAATTTTACGATGAACACAACTTTGACTTTTTTAGCATTTACCTTTGACTCGCAAATTCGTGCTCGATATTAGGAATTGAGAGCTGAGATTTGGCAGGTAGTTTGAGCGGAATATTCCTAACAATTATGCATTTTGGGATTTTTAAAAATCGTTCGAATTCGAGTGTTTGACAAAAAGTAATGCAAACAAAGGTTTTTATTTGTTTTCTGTAAATTTTTGATTTCCTCCTCGACTTACAGGGTTGGATAGCTGTAAATAAAGATGGAACTCGAATAATTGGAGTTGGTGATAATAATGTACTCGATTTGTTTGTATTGGCAATGAGATTTTCGTAAAAAAAATTTGCAGACAAGCAGGTCAAAAAAAATATATAAAATAAACAATTTGATGTCGATGGAAAACTGATTTTGGTTTTAAGTGAGGATTCGATTTCAATTGCTAATCACTTTAGACAGAATCCAAAATTAATCTACAGGTTGAAAGCTACTTGAAACCACTTCTGATTCCAAATTGATACGTTCCCTATTATATTAATAATTAATAATCATAATTATATTAATTAAAATTCTATTAATAATAGAATTAATAATAGAATTAATAATAATACTAATATTAATATTATCAAATAATACTAAAATGATATTAATAATAATTTATAATAATATTACTAATTATTAATGATAATAATAATGGTAATAATAATATGTAATAATAATATTAATATTAATCATAATAACTAACATTATAATTTTATTATTAATTATAATAATAATAATAATAATGATACTAACAATAATAACTATAATAATAGTAATAATAATAATAACATAAAAAATCAGATGTATAAATTTTCAAATTATAATTTTTAATAATTTTAATAGTACTGATATTAAATAATAATGTATGTAATAATATTATAACAACTAGAATTAAACTTTTAATTACATTTTATATATTAATATTATAATTTATTAATTTTGTAATACATAATAATTATTTCATATGTTATATGAATACATCTATTGAATATTTAATGTTTATATGTTTTATAGCTGTTACAATATAATAATTTGTAGAAATCATTTATATATATTTATCTATATAGATTCATAATAATATTATATATATATATATATATATATATATATATATATATATATATATATATATATATATATATATATATATATATATATATATATATATATATATATATATATATATATATTATATATTATATATATTATTTTTAATAATAACTTAATTATTCTGTTTATTATTTTACATTTTTAATTTCGAATTGATTAAAGTGTATTTTATTAATTTAAAATTATTATATATACACTTATGTTTATATTTATATATATCTATATATATTTATTTACTTATTTATCTACACGCAACTGTTTGTGAATCGTCGGGAATAGTAAAAGGTCAAATGCATTCATGTAAATTGTTCCAAAATTTTGAGACTCAACTTTACAGACTTTGCTTATCGTGTCGAAATCAGATGAAGTTTAAGTTTAAATTTGATCGAAAATTTCCGGGTCGTCACACATTGAGCCACCCTTAACTCAAACTCCTGGCTCCATCCCTGTATGGCTCGTTTGATAAACGAGCTCGAGCTCGAGCCTCAGATGTCGAGCTCGATTAAACTCACGAGCCTAAACGAGCTTTCATATATATATATATATATATATATATATATATATATATATATATATATATATATATATATATATATATATATATATATATATATATAGGGGCAGGATCAATGGGGAAGTAACCAATCGGAGGGAAGTGGGGGGAAGCAAAATTTTTTTTTTTCATTTTTTTTGAAATGTTTTTTTCCGGCATCAAGATCACACGAAAATATGAACATTTAGAAGAGATACTTCGTGATGAATGTTATTATTTAGGCGGAAAAACGATCGACAAAAATAACATTCAAGATAATATTGTTCGTGAAGAATATGAACGTTTTTTTTCTTCCATGTTTTGTGAAGTAAAATTTAGCCCGATTTAGAGTTTAGGGTTTAGGGTTTAGGGTTTAGGGTTTGGTGTTTTGGGTTTATGGAAGGTTTGGTGTTTTGGGTTTATTCCATAAACCCAAAACACCAAACCCTAAACCCTAAACCCTAAACTCAAAACCGTTCGTGTTAAAAACTCAATCTAAACCCTAAATCTAAACCCTAAATCTAAAGCCTAAATCCTAAATTTCTAAACCCTATAAACCCTAATATCTAAACCCTAATATCTAAACCCCAATAGCTAAAACCTCAAAATACGCTCGAAAAACACGATAATTGTTATATATTATTTCTTCGAGCGTTTTCCCGCCAAAATAAAAACATTTATCACAAAGTGTCTCTACTAAATGTTCATATTTTCATCTCATCTATAATGTTCGTGAACAAAGTTTTTTCAAAAAACGAAAAAAAAAAGTTTTTGCTTCCCCCCGAATGGTTACTTCCCTCTTGATCCTACCAATATATATATATATATATAATCTCAGTAATTGGTAAGGCTGGTCCCAATGGTTCGTCCAGGAGTGCCGTCCAGCTCCGCCCAGCATGGGCGCTGATGGCACGAGCTAGCCCAGGCCCCCGCCCAGGGTCTCGCCCAGCTCCTCCGTCCCCCACTTCGTCCGTTCATAGCATATTTGTGGACGGAAGGGGCTGAATTTTGTGGTACTTTTTGCTAGTGGTCTTGTACAATTGATTAATTAATTAATATAGTGGATATAGTGGGTGAGTAAGGAGTGTCACTGTTGGGAGTGTTTAGTCCTGGGTTTAATCCTGGAAAGGAAGTGAGATGGAAGTGCTGATGTGGCGCTGAATGGTTGGTTAGTCCTAGAGGAAATCCTGTCATGGTTGGAACCTCTCTAAGTACAAGTTAAAAAGATACTATTCCGTGTAATATAATATAATGAGCATTTGAAATTTATTCTCATTTCCACTCTCCGAGACTGCATTCATTCTTCTTTTACTCTAAATTTCATTTTCCCAAATTTTTATATTTCAAGCATGACCATTCACTTTCCAATATATTTAGGGTTAAAGTCAAAAATAGGCTACAAACTTACACAAATGTACCGATGTCGCCCACAAACTCATTTCCGTCCTACTGTCGCCTACAAACTTTCAAAAAGTGTACCGATGTAAACAAAAACTTTCAAAAAGTGTACCAATGTAAACAAAAATGACTTGCTACCGGTTAAACTGGTTAAAATCAACACGCGTCGTTCGTTGATTGGATCTTAATTCTTAAAAAAAAAAAATTATCAGGTCAAAATTAGTATGTAACAGGTCAAAACTATAAAATGTTGATATTAGCACATTTTTTGAAAGTTTGTAAGCGACAGTAGGACATAAATGAGTTTGTGAACGACATCGGTACATTTGTGTAAGTTTGTAGCCTATTTTTGGCTTTAACCGATATATTTATTACTCCTATCTGTTACATTAATTCTTTTTGATTCCCAATATACTCCTGTCTTTCTTTTTCCCCATCTCTAACAGAGGTCTTCATCAACGAATAATTTAAAAAGCTCTTTACTTTTATGTAGATATAGTCTTAATTTTGAGTGTGAACGTACACAAATCAAGCGCCAAAAGAATATTATAGGAACTCAAGTAATTCAGAATGCTACAAGAACATATGCACACTGCTAAGAATGCAGCCCGCCATTTTTTTCTTTAAATATTATAAAAAGCTTAACGAGTTGAGTTTTATATAAAGAGCCGAGCAAAATTGAATTTTAGAAAACAAAAGAGCTTTTAACGAGCCAAGCTCGAGCTTTTTACATAACTTACGAGCCGAGTTCGAGCTCAAAATCTAAGGCTCGAATCGAGCCGAGCTAGAGCTCGAGTTCGAGCTTTCCGACAAACAAACGAGCCGAGCTCGAACACTACCAAGCTCGGGCGCGGCTCGTTTACAGCCCTAAAGCTTATCTATTTGGTGCATCAAACAAGAGAAAGAAAAGTTATTTTTATTTGTTTATTTTGTATTTAGCGTTACCTTTCAGCCCGAACTTTCGTGATTTCACCGTTCGGATTGCGGGGGAGTGTTAGAGTATAGTTTAAGGTTAGGCCTAAGTCCGATTATGGGCTTGAGTCCGTTACGTTTTCTAGGGCTATGCGCCTTATAAATAGAGCTAATATTAATATTCACGGGTTTACATTGTTTTACAATTACGGAACTAACAAAATCGACATTGAGAATGTCGATTTTGTCCATGTCACCAGAAACCGGCATTCCTAATGTCGGTTTGCCTATGTGGCAATTTTTTTTTTAGATCTTACAAACTTTAAGTTAGTTATTTGGATACTGAAACGAAAGTTTCAAATATTGCGTGTAGATTTGTCACAAGATGGTTGCAGTAATTTAGAGCAGGTGTTGGTGTTCTCTTTGAGACAAATTATTAATTGATGTATAGAAAGAAGTCATGTGACTATTTGAGTATTCTATGTTTATTGGTGTTTCACATGGATAAATCAAATTACAAGTTACATGTATGTCTCCTCTTTAGTTTATAGGTATATGTACACAATTATATATGTCTCGTATTAGGTGTTTATATGTAAGCCTTGCGCTGGGGTGTCTTTGATGATTTGCAAAATATGTCATTGAACAAGCTTCAATATATTAAACAGGCCCAAAGTTTTATATAAACCACTTATACATGTTTGTTATTGGTTCAAGTAGGAAAAAAAATATTACATTCGAAACAAGTTTTTCTTCTTCTTTCAACACAAATTATTCCAAGTTAAAAGTCATTTTGATTGAGAGATTTGATAATTTATTTTGCTATTACTAATGATAACTTTTATTACTATTACCTTTTTGTATGTATTAAAAAAATTTGACTTTTATAAGGACCTATTTTTATATCTCAATCAAGGAATTTTAAATTAATGAAACAGCTCTGGCGTTGTGTGAAATGTCCCGTTCATATCAATTATAAATGTTTCATATTAATTGGTTTCGTTGCGAGGTTTTGACCTCTATATGAGACGTTTTTCAAAGACTGCATTCGTTTTTAAAACAAACCATAACCTTTATTTTATCGATAAAGGTTTAAAACATTACGAAGATTATCAAATAATGATAATCTAAAATATAGCGTTTTCACTCGACCATTACATAATGGTTTACAATAATATTACACAATAACTTAAATCTTCGAATGCAGTTTTTTAAACAATATTATACAAGCATGCTGACTCCAATTCTTGTTCTTAATTTAGCATGCAACAGCAGAAGCTCTTAATAATCACCTGGGAATAAACATGCTTAAAACGTCAACAAAATGTTGGTGAGTTATAGGTTATATATATATATATATATATATATATATATATATATATATATATATATATATATATATATATATATATATATATATATATATATATATATATATATATATAAATTGTAATAATAATAGACCACAAGATTTCATTTTATAAACATAATCCTCAAGAAGAATCCTCTCGTCTGCATTAAGGTAAAATCATTCATATGATGAACACCTGATAACCGACATTAACAAGATGCATATAGAATATCCCCAAAATAGAATCCTCTCGTCTGTATAACAGAATCCTCTCGTCTGTATAAAAATCGAAGTACTAAAGCATCCGTACCTCGGATGGGGTTTGTTAGGCCCATAGATCTATCTTTAGGATTCGCGTCAATTAGGGGTACTGTTCTCTAATTCTTAGGTTATCAAGCTAAAAAGGGCGATATTCGGTATTCATAATCCAACATAGAATGTAGTTTCAAGTACTTGTGTCTATTTTGTAAAACATTTATAAAACTGCATGTATTCTCATCCCAAAAATATTAGATAGTAAAAAATGGAACTATAACTCACTTTCACAGATTTTTCCTTCGTTGGAAATAAGACTTGGTCACTGGTCGATTCACGAACCCATAACAAATGTGTACATATATATCAAAGTATGATTGAAATATATTCACAACATTTTTTTATTACGTTTTTATGATTTAAGTTTGTTAAGTTAGCTGTGACGATCCGGAAATTTTTGACCAAATTTAAACTTAATCTTTATATGATTTCGAGACGATAAGCAAAGTCTGTAATGTTGAGTCTCGAGAATTTTGGAACTATGTTCATGTATTCAATTACCCTTCGACCATTACCGACGATTCACGAACAGTTATTTGTAAATAAATATGTATACATTTATATATATATATATATATATATATATATATATATATATATATATATATATATATATATATATATATATATATATATATATATATATATATATATATATATATATATATATATATATATAATTTGAAATAATATACGATTTAATTTTTAGAACTAAATATGTAAAATAATATACGATGTAATAAAACTTGCTATTTAAAACATATTATATATATAAATTATGGATATATATACTCAAAAGACTTCAGTACACAACTTAACATACATATAACATTAGTTTACTTACGTTTTTTAGTAGTAATGATTAATGTAGAAATTTAGCGTTTCAAAGGTCATTAACCATTTTGATTTTTAAAGTTGATATACAACTCTTTTACGTCTGTGTTTGTTGTCACTGGTTGTTGGTTATACTAGGATCAATTATTTGTTCAATTATTATTTCTTTATATATAATCATACCATACCAAAGCCATCTATTCCATGCACCATATCATTTATATATCTTATCTTTTACATACTACAACACATACATGGATGTATGAAATTATTAAACAAAAGTAAGGTTCATCCACTTGTTTATGAGTGTACATAAACTTAATTATATTCTTTAATCACAGAACATAAATGTGTCCCATATTTGCTTTATACCAACAACTTCTTACGATTATTTTCTTCTTTTCCTTGTTTTCACGTGAATAACCCTACAAAGTATGTCTCCTCTTTTCTATTTCACTAATTGATAAAAGAAGGAATTAAAAAGCAAAAATGTGAGTGATTGAATGAATTATTAAAGTTATATATTACTGTCTTTGTTTCATCTTGCACTCTAACTCATATATACATATATGTATGATATCTAAACATACACCAACACATCTACAACTTCATTCTTATGTTTAACGAGCCCCACCACCACAATTTCATCGTGCAAGATATATTAAAACCTGTTACAAGGCTTGCATTTTATTTTGTGGGCTATAAAACCTTGTGTTGTTGGGTTAACTAGGTGAGTTGTGGGCCGAGGAGTTTCAGTTTTCCAGTTGGGCCAAGATTATGTGGCTATTAGACTAAGATCATAAAGAAAATAATTGATATTGCTATATACATCAAGTAATTCGCTGGTAATCTGTCTATGAGATCATAAAAATGATGATGGTATATGATAGTATGATGAACGGTTTATATGATTAATAATGATGGTGGTGGTTAAACGAAAATGATGCGTGTATGATTATGATAACGATGTTGATAATAAAGTTGAGTTGATGATGGTGAGTATGAGCCGAGATGATGGATGTTATGATGGTAAGATGATAATGATCATGAAGATTGTATGATTTTGTTTATGTCAAAATGATTATGATTATAATGATAATCTTGTATATGATGACGATGATGTTGGTAGTATGATTATGACGATTAAGATGATCGTGATGACGATAATCTAGTGGAGATGATGATGAAATCATGATGATGAAACGTGAGGATTATTATGACAATGATGATCGATCAATGATAGTGATATAGATGATGAATAGAAGTTGGGTTTAGTAGTTAGATGAAGATAGTAAAAATCGAGTTAAATATAATAAAGTAATAATAATTTTAGAATTGAAACATATAGAGTGATGGTTAAGGATGTTATCGGGTTAGTGGGACGTCGCGCTTTCAAACCCGGGCTTGGGCATTTTTAAGGGCTACTCCTTTGAGGTAGTTATTTATTTATTTATTTATTATTATTATTATCTTACTATTCTTATTATTATTACAACTATTATTGTCACTAATATTATGATTAAAATGATTGTAAACATGTTAATAACATAAATATATATGAAACTGATAATAAAAGATGATAGGGCGAAGATTATAGAAATAATTATAAATATATGAAACCATGTTCAATCATGATTATTTTATTTATTATTATGATTATGAAAATTATCATTTTTATCAAAACTAGCATTTTTATTTTTACTAGTAAGATTATCAAAATTTTTAAAAATTATTATTACTATCATTATTATTATTATTAGTATTAATTTATGAGTACTAATATTATTACTAATAATAATATTATTAATATGATTATTATTATTCCAAAATAAAACAACATGGTATTCATTATCTTTATTATTAACATTTTATCAAACAAATACTTATATGAAACATATACACAAAGTATATATAAATATATAACAATTGAAATAATATATTTATATAACAATTGAAATAATATATATATTATAAATATCAATACATCATTTGTCCGACTACAAGTATATGTGTTAATATATATACTTGATATAGGTTCGTGAATCCGAGGCCAACCCTGCATTGTTTAATGCCATCATATGTATTTTTACTACAAAATACAGTATTGTGAGTTTCATTTGCTCCCTTTTTAAATGCTTTTGCAATATATATTTTTGGGACTGAGAATACATGCGCTACTTTTATAAATGTTTTACGAAATAGACACAAGTAATCGAAACTACATTATATGGTTGAATGATCGAAGCCGAATATGCCCCTTTTGCTTGGTAACCTAAGAATTAGTAAACCAGTCTACTAATTGACGCGAATCCTAAAGATAGATTTATTGGGCCTAACAAACCCCATCCTTTGTAGCGGATGCTTTAGTACTTCGATGTTGTTTTATCATGTCCGATGGATGTCCAAGAATGATAGGGGATATTCTTATATGCATCTTGTTAATGTCGGTTACCAGGTGTTCAATCCATATGAATGATTTTTTTCTCTTTGCATGGGACGTATATTTATGAGAAATGGAAATGAAAATCTTGTGGTCTATTAAAATGATGGAAATGATTATTTATGTTAAACTAATGAACTCACCAACCTTTTGGTTGACACTTTAAAGCATGTTTATTCTCAGGTATGAAAGAAATCTTCCGCTATGCATTTGCTCATTTTAGAGATATTACTTGAAGTCATTCATGACATATTTCAAAAGACGTTGCATTCGAGTCGTTGAGTTCACCAAGATTATTACTAAGTCAATTATAGTTGGATATATTATGAAATGGTATGCATGCCGTCAACTTTCGATGTAATGAAAGTTTGTCTTTTAAAAACGAATGCAATGTTTGTAAAATGTATCATATAGAGGTCAAGTACCTCGCGATGTAACCAAATGTAATGTATTCGTCCAGATGGATTAGGACGGGTTGTTATAGGTGGTATCAGAGCGGTGGTCTTAGCGAACCAGGTCTTGCATTAGTGTGTCTAACTGAGAGTTGTTTAGATGCATTAGTGGGTCTGGACTTTGACTGTGTCTGCATGTCAAAAGTTTTGCTTATCATTTAGTGTCGAAAATTATTTGCTTATCATCCTTAAGGTCTAGACATGTCTTATTGCCTCTATTGCATAGACAGTGTATAGATAAATTCATATCTTAGCGTATCTGTTATTGTTACCTTTGCCTGACAGCTTCCGTAGATTCCTCCGTAACTTATGGGATTTTAGTATTATATATGCATATGTAAATTATGTATTGCAGGGTACTAATCTACATCCTATAATCTATTTCTTATCGAAAATCTTTCATCTAATCGTACGAGATGAATCCCTCAACCGGTTCAAATTCCTCGGATTCCGACAGCTATTCCGATATGGAGTTTCACCTAAGCTCCGAAAGCAGTGTCACTGGAATGAATCAACCAATCATCCATCCCCAATTCATCTGATGGGTTCGTGATCTACTTAATCATTGGAGACAAGAAGAAGGCGATCTTTTCCGTCCACCACATTGCCCTCTTGGCGAAGAACCTGAAGCACTTACCGGCGAACCTGTTCGAGACACCATTTTCTCTCTTATTTCCTGAATATCTCGTCACGATTATATTCTATCCACAATTCTAAACCTTATTCAGTCACTCGTTCAGACCGACAATCATTCCGGAATAATGGAAGAAGTCAACAAGCTTTGCGCTCGAGTAATCAATTTGGAGAATATGGTGCAAAACCTACCAGCTTCAGCGACAACATCAACACCAGTACCACCAACAACCCAAGTTTCAACATCACATGCCTCAACATCGCAATCTATACCTCGAGCATAATTTTTGTTCTACATCTTGTCCTACATCGATTATCTTTGTTCTACGTATCGTTCTACATCCTTGATCTTCGTTCGACATGGCGATTATGTAATCTCTAATGTTGAAGAGATTATATATTCTTGTTCTAATAGTAAATCAAATGAGTCTAATATCATATTGACTCGTTAAATCCATGATTACATCTGAAGAAAATATATACGTATATATGTTTTCATAAAGATTGTAATTAAAAATTCTTTTGTACAAACTGTTAATGGTGAAAATATTTTAACGGGTAGGTAATACCCAAGGAATATTAGATTTTACCTTAATAAGTTACACTGTACATTCGTCAAAGCTGATTCAACAGTCATTTACTATCCTATTTACAACCACCGATATACGTATCCGTTCACCAAAGAATAACTATTTCCATTCAAATTCAATTTCATATTTGGATTTTGACCTATCAGAATCCAACAAGTGGCATAATGAAGAAATAATGGACACAATAAAAATTGATTAGAAACGGACTAATTAACAATATGAAATTTTGTTAAGAAACCACGCTAATAAGAATCCTAGCTAACTGTTCCTAGCAAACTGATTACATTTTATTTATCGCAATTTAATTATCGCAATTTTAATTCTCGCAATTTTATTTATCGTCATTTAATTTCTGTTATTTATTTTACGCACTTTATTTATCGTCAGTTAAATACTGTTATTTACGCATTTTAAATATCAGGACACGTATACCAGGTCTTGACATATCATATCGACTTATCTATATATATTATTTGGAATAACCATAGACACTCTATATGCAGTAATGATAGAGTTAGCTATACAGGGTTGAGGTTGATTCTACAATAATATATATACTTTGAGTTGTGATCGAGTCTGAGACATGTACACGGGTCACGATACGTATTAATTAATTCAAATATTATATATTAAACTATATATGAATTATTGGACTGTTACCTGTGGACTATCGACTGTGGACTAATAACATTGGACAATTAAAATGAAATAAAAATATTGATTATAACATATGAAACTAAACATTTCTTCAAGTTTGCCACTTGATTTCACCTTAAACCTCATTTGTATCTTGATGATTACAATTTACGTTCAAACCTTTCATGATTCTAGAAAACACCTCAATCAAGAGGATGAACCAACTGCACTTTATCTATGGAAGGAAAAATTGATGCATATAGTTATACACCTGAAAACACTCGGAACCTGAGTAAACGTTTAACACGTATCTGTGCTAGCTCCTTTGGCATTGTTATTACCGAAAATAACTTTGCAATTCCTTTTCAAATTATATAGTTTTGTCACAGCTCCAGCAAATCAACTTCGACTTTCAACCGAATAAGCCTTGTTATAACCTTGATATATAAGTTACCTTTCATCATCGTTACCGGAGAACCGTTTATATTCCACCACATTAGCAGTAAACTTACCAGCAACTTCATTACTCTTTGGCTTCAATCTTTCAGAAAAACCATTATATTTTTTCATTAAAACTCTATCATAGACTCATCCGTATCTTGTAACAAGAATTGCCATACCAATTACTGAGAATTAGCAATCAGTATTTTGAATCTCGCAACATTTTTACATCAACGGTTATATGTATACATATAACATTTATCTCTCAGAATTATGATCTTTAATTCTGAAATTATGAAAAGCACCCAGTCTACGAATCAATACTTTGAATGTTGAAAAGGCTGAAAGAAGCAACAAAAACTGTAAATTACTTTAACAGTCGAAATTTTGATGATAAAGAATAGTATGTTGTCAAAGCTCAGAAAAGTTGGAACTAGAAAATGGATTGAGCAAACCATAAAGGAAGCTGTGGACAAATCGCAACGACTAAATCTGCCTTCAAAGAATCTAAAATGATTCAATATCTACTGAAGTCATTAACCAACACCTTGCTCCTAACTCTAAACCTTTACGGACAAATCTTCTGCATCATCCTTCGATATGAGAAATTCTAAGATATCAGCGTATCTCTCATTATAAATATCCTCGATATTTCTGAAGATATTTTTATAACTAATCTTATCTGAAATCATTTATCTCTTCGCGCTATCAATGTTACATCATATATGAAACTGTTAGTTTTTATATTCTGTAAACTATCGAGTTTAAACTACGAATGTTTTTGAAGTAGTGTTGGGAATTGATGCACGAGTTAGTATAATATAATGACACTTGATCAACGTGATTATATTAAAGTAAGTCATGCTGAGTTTCTAATGAAACGTGATGATTCACAGACTATAACGTCATCATGTGCCATGTCACATGACTCTTACATTCAACCTAATCTCCAAACATATTAAGATCATATTTTCTTAATAAATCTATTTTTCCAGGATATTCTGGTAATTTGACAAATCAAGATCGTGCCATTACAAGTTCCTTTCTTAGAATATTAACTCTGTTCATTTCGAAATTCATATATACAAATTTTGGATCATTATTCGCTTGACTTGAAGTTGGAAAGAGAAAACAAAAGTATGGAACTCCGAAATATAAAGGAGAATATAAAGCCCGATAACAACACATAAATTACAAACCATGTATATCAATGTTTATTGCAACATAAAGATACAGGAGAATTAAAAACATTATAACCCCAAGGACGAAGTAGAAGAAAACAGATTCCTCCAGTGGTAATTGAAAAAGGAGAATGATTGTTGAGAAAGTAAGGATAAGGACAAGAATCAGAACTGGATTAAGCATTTTCACAATCTTTTGAGTTTGGGAATTGAGTATAGGAGTGGTAAAAATAATGGAACGGAAGAAGTTAATTGATAGTGAAATAATCGATAAAGAAATCAAGGTAGATTTCTGCATTTATTTAGAGAGATCCTAATTTCCTGACGTACCGAAGAATCAAATATTTTAAATTTAGAAGATTTCTTTAAATCCCTTGAATTCCAGAAATTCAACCAAGACAACGTCAAAAGTCAAGATGCACCTTATTTTCTAAAATCAACCATGACTACGTCACCGGTTAAGACAAATCTTCATTTACTCATCTCAATCTTTTGTGACAGCTTCACTCGTACTCTTCGAATAATCGAATTGTTTTATCCATATTACTCAATGATGATAAAACTCTATTTATCAACTCATATTCGTCATGAAAACATTTTAATTGTTAGCCATGACCACCTCACTCAAATTTCGGGATGAAATTTCTTTAACGGGTAGGTACTGTGACGACCCGAAAATTTTCGACCAAATTTAAACTTAATCTTTATATGATTTCGAGACGATAAGCAAAGTCTGTAATGTTGAGTCTCGAGAATTTTGGAACTATGTTCATGTATTCAATTACCCTTCGACCATTACCGACGATTCACGAACAGTTATTTGTAAATAAATATGTATACATTTAAAAATATATATATATATATATATATATATATATATATATATATATTTATATATATATATATATTTAAATGTATACGATTTAATTTTTAGAACTAAATATGTAAAATAATATACGATGTAATAAAACTTGCTATTTAAAACATATTATATATATAAATTATGGATATATATACTCAAAAGACTTCAGTACAAAACTTAACATACATATAACATTAGTTTACTTATTTTTTTGAGTAGTAATGATTAACGTAGAAATTTAGCGTTTAAAAGGTCATTAACCATTTTGATTTTTAAAGTTGATATACAACTCTTTTACGTCTGTGTTTGTTGTCACTGGTTGTTGGTTATACTAGGATCAATTATTTGTTCAATTATTATTTCTTTATATATAATCATACCGTACCAAAGCCATATATTCCATGCACCATATCATTTATATATCTTATCTTTTACATACTACAACACATACATGGATGTATGAAATTATTAAACAAAAGTAAGGTTCATCCACTTGTTTATGAGTGTACATAAACTTAATTATATTCTTTAATCACAGAACATAAATGTGTCCCACATTTGCTTTATACCAACAACTTCTTACGATTATTTTCTTCTTTTCCTTGTTTTCACGTGAATAACCCTACAAAGTATGTCTCCTCTTTTCTATTTCACTAATTGATAAAAGAAGGAATTAAAAAGCAAAAATGTGAGTGATTGAATGAATTATTAAAGTTATATATTACTGTCTTTGTTTCATCTTGCACTCTAACTCATATATACATATATGTATGATATCTAAACATACACCAACACATCTATAACTTCATTCTTTCTCTTATCATTCAAACAATCCATCTTTTCGTTTCATGTTCGGTCGTGAACCAAAACCATTTTCGATTACTGCTACTACTGTAAACCGTGATCCAACACACCCTTGCACCTTTGTTTCCTTGTTCAATGAACCCAACAATCACTATCATAGTGAACCGTTGCTATTATACTATTGTTCTTCTATTATTGCAAAAGTGAAACCACCACCAAAACTATCAAGACCCAAACTACCATATGCGAAACCATTGAAACATTTGTTAATACACTACTACTTCTGTGATTGTAGCACAACCACGGCCACCATCTTCAACACCACGACAAACACCTGCATGCTCCTATTAATGCTACGTCTATTTTTGTTGTTTCCTGAATACACCACACAACAAGCCTACCACCCTCACCATTGCCGAACCCCATCAACTAAACACCACCACTTTAAATGATCACCACCAATGTCGGCCTTGAAATCACCATGTAACCACCATCAAGCCACCCATTTACTACTGTTAATCGATTCCCATGTTCACTATTGTTTCAACTTCTGTTTGTTCCTAATCTGATGCAAAAACCGACGCCAAACAACCCTATGAATACTGTTGTAGCTGCAGTTATTTCATCTGTTTTTTTTCTGATTCTATTGCAGTCCGAAAACACCTCTTTAATCAAACCCATTTTTCCGTTATTATTTCATGCTACCACCATGAGAATCAAACCACAAAACTTCTTTATTTCCTACTGCAAATAGCTATGTTCCTGTTTCAGTTAAGTGAGCTGCTATTGCAGCTGTATTTTCTGTTTTACTTTACAAGTAATAATAACGATGATGATGGTGAGACAATGATAATCACGATGTAACAATAATGATAGGGAACAAGATGATAATGAGTGTTGGTGAGGATACATTATAAAGTTATGATGTTGAGCTGTAAAGAGGAAAACTACGTTTGGTGTTCCTGTGTTTAACGAGCCCCACCACCACAATTTCATCGTGCAAGATATATTAAAACCTGTTACAAGGCTTGCGTTTTATTTTGTGGGCTATAAAACCTTGTGTTGTTGGGTTAACTAGGTGAGTTGTGGGCCGATGAGTTTCACTTTTCTAGTTGGGCCAAGATTATGTGGCTATTAGACTAAGATCATAAAGAAAATAATTGATATTGCTATATACATCAAGTAATTCGCTGGTAATCTGTCTATGAGATCATAAAAATGATGATGGTATATGATAGTATGATGAACGGTTTATATGATTAATAATGATGGTGGTGGTTAAACGAAAATGATGCGTGTATGATTATGATAACGATGTTGATAATAAAGTTGAGTTGATGATGGTGAGTATGAGCCGAGATGATGGATGTTATGATGGTAAGATGATAATGATCATGAAGATTGTATGATTTTGTTTATGTCAAAATGATTATGATTATAATGATAATCTTGTATATGATGACGATGATGTTGGTAGTATGATTATGACGATTAAGATGATCGCGATGACGATAATCTAGTGGAGATGATGATGAAATCATGATGATGAAACGTGAGGATTATTATGACGATGATGATCGATCAATGATAGTGATATAGATGATGAATAGAAGTTGGGTTTAGTAGTTAGATGAAGATAGTAAAAATTGAGTTAAATATAATAAAGTAATAATAATTTTAGAATTGAAACATATAGAGTGATGGTTAAGGATGTTATCGGGTTAGTGGGACGTCGCGGGTTCAAACCCGGGCTTGGGCATTTTTAAGGGCTACTCCTTTGAGGTAGTTATTTATTTATTTATTATTATTATTATTATTATCTTACTATTCTTATTATTATTACAACTATTATTGTCACTAATATTACGATTAAAATGATTGTAAACATGTTAATAACATAAATATATATGAAACAGATAATAAAAAATGATAGGGTGAAGATTATAGAAATAATTATAAATATATGAAACCATGTTCAATCATGATTATTTTATTTATTATTATGATTATGAAAATAATCATTTTTATCAAAACTAGCATTTTTATTTTTAACCATCATATGTATTTTTACTACAAAATACAGTATTGTGAGTTTCATTTGCTCCATTTTTAAATGCTTTTGCAATATATATTTTTGGGACTGAGAATACATGCGCTACTTTTATAAATGTTTTACGAAATAGACATAAGTAATCGAAACTACATTATATGGTTGAATGATCGAAGCCGAATATGCCCCTTTTGCTTGGTAACCTAAGAATTAGTAAACCAGTATACTAATTGACGCGAATCCTAAAGATAGATCATCCGTTGTAGCGGATGCTTTAGTACTTCGATGTTGTTTTATCATGTTCGATGGATGTCCCAGAATGATAGGGGATATTCTGGTATGCATCTTGTTAATGTCGGTTACCAGGTGTTCAATCCATATGAATGATTTTTGTCTCTATGCATGGGACGTATATTTATGAGAAATGGAAAAGAAAATCTTGTGGTCTATTAAAATGATGGAAATGATTATTTATGTTAAACTAATGAACTCACCAATCTTTTAGTTGACACTTTAAAGCATGTTTATTCTCAGGTATGAAAGAAATCTTTCGCTATGCATTTGCTCATTTTAGAGATATTATTTGAAGTCATTCATGACATATTTCAAAATACGTTGCATTCGAGTCGTTGAGTTCATCAAGATTATTACTAAGTCAATTATAGTTGGATATATTATGAAATGGTATGCATGCCGTCAACTTTCGATGTAATGAAAGTTTGTCTTTTAAAAACAAATGCAATGTTTGTAAAATGTATCATATAGAGGTCAAGTACCTCGCGATTTAAACAAATGTAATGTATTCGTCCAGATGGATTAGGACGGGTTGTTATATTAGCAGTCCTCGTTAGTAACCTACAGCTAGTTGTCCACTGTTAGATGTACAGAAATAAATCAATATATATTATCTTGAATCAATCCACGACCCAGTGTATACACCTCTCAGGCTAGATCATAACTCAAAGTATATATATTTTTAGAATCAACCTCAACCCTGTATAACAAACTCGAACATTACAGCATATAGAGTGTTCATGGTTGTTCCAAATAATATATATAGATGGGTCGATATGATATGTCAAAACATTGTATACGTGTCTATGGTATCCCAAGATTACATAATATATGTTAGAATACATGTATAATACAATATAAGTTAGCTAAGATATGATTAGTGTAGATTTGTTGTAAAATTTTCGTAGCTACAACAAGTAAAATTTTTCAATTTTGTTTTACCCATAATTTCTTCGTTTTAAATCCGTTTTGAGTGATTCAAGTTGCTAAGGTTTCATAATGAACTGTAATTTATGAAACTAAATAGAAAAATTTTAAGTTTATAGTTAGAAATACAGGTTACAAGTCATTTACTAAAGAGGTAGTCATTTTCGTCGAAAGAACGACGTCTTGATGATCATTTTTGAAAAACATACTTCCACTTTGAGTTTAATCATGATTTTTGGATATAGTATCATGTTCATATGAAATATCATTTTTCCAGAAAATAAACTTCCAATTCAAAGATTAAGATAGTTTTTATTTTTCTAACCCAAAACAGCCCCCGATTTCACTACGACGACGTATGTCCGGTTTTACGGTGTTCATCGTGTTTTCAGGTTTTAAATCATTATGTTAGCACATAATATAGATACAGAACATGTGTTTAGTTGATTTTAAAAGTCAATTTAGAGGGATTAACTTTATTTGCAAACAAGTTTAGAATTAACTAAACTATGTTCTAGTGATTACAAGTTTAAATCTTCGAATAAGATGATTTTATATATATAAATTGAATGATGTTATGAACATTATTACTACCTTAATTTTAGTAGGTAAACCTACTGGAAATGAGAAATATAGATCTAGCTTCAAAGGATCCTTGGATGGCTTGAAAGTTCTTGAAGCAGAATCATGACACGAAAACAAGTTCAAGTAAGATTTCCACTCGAAATAAGATTGTTATAGTTATAGAAATTGAATCAAAGTTTGAATATGAGTATTATCTTGAATTAAAAAGATATCTTACTGTAAATAAGAAATATTTCTTTAGATTAGATGATCACTTGAAATGGATTTGCAAGATTGGAAGTAAGCTAGTAAACTTGAAAGTGTTTTTGGTGTGTTCTTGAGTAGTTATTTTGTAAGTTGATCTAGGTTAGGATTTATGAGCTAGATTGAGCTAGATTTTGATGAAGGTGATGAAGAACACTTAGAACATCAAGAGAGAACAAGAGAGATATAAGTTTGATGCATGAAAGTTGAAAAATGAAAGTGTTATGGTTGGTGAAGAAAAACGTGATCCTACCCTTGAATATAAGGTTCCATTAGTTTGTATTTTTATTAGATATTTCATGCTAGTTGTCAAATGATGGTTCCCACATATTTAGGTGACTCATTAAGGCTGCTAAGAGCTGATCATTGAAGTGTATATACCAATAGTATATACGTCTAGAGGCTGGGGTATTGTAGGAGTATGAATACGGATTGAATACGAGTAAATTGTGTTTATTGTAGCAAATAGTATTTTACTGCAGCAAAGCAAAAATTTACTGTAGCAAATAGTGTTTTACTGTAGCAAATAGTGTTTTACTGTAACAAATAGTGTTTTACTGTAGCAAATAGTGTTTTACTTGTACATCTTTGATTTAATTGAATTTCTTCTTATATATATATATATATATATATATATATATATATATATATATATATATATATATATATATATATATATAATAAAAACTTACATCATAAAAAATAAAACGATTATATAATTATCACAAGTTATGACGTTCGTGAATCATCAGGCAAACTGGGTGGTCAATTGTCTACATGAAACTCATTTCAAATAATCAAGTCTTAACAAGTTTGATTGCTTAACATGTTGGAAACATTTAATCATGTAAATATCAATTTCATTTAATATATAATCATGAAAAAGTTCGGGTCACTACAGTACCTACCCGTTAAATAAATTTCGTCCCGAAATTTTAAGTTGTTGAAGGTGTTGACGCATCTTCTGGAAATAGGTGCGGGTATTTCAGCTTCATTTGATCTTCACCCTCCCAGGTGAACTCGGGTCCTCTACGAGCATTCCATCGAACCTTAATGATTGGTATTTTATTTTGCTTAAGTCTTTTAACCTCACGATCCATTATTTCGACGGATTCTTCAATGAATTATAGTTTTTCGTTAATTGTAATATCGTCTAATGGAATGGTGAGATCTTCTTTAGCAAATAATTTCTTCAAATTCGAGACATGGAAGGTGTTATGTACACCCGCGAGTTGTTGAGGTAACTCAAGTTGGTAAGCTACTGGTCCGACACGATCAATAATCTTGAATGGTTCAATGTACCTCGGATTTAATTTCCCCCATTTACCAAATCGAACAACGCCTTTCCAAGGTGAAACCTTAAGCATGACCATGTCACCAATTTCGAATTCTATATCCTTTCTTTTACTGTCCGCGTAGCTCTTTTGTCGACCTTGAGCGGTTTTCAACCGTTGTTGAATTTGAATGATTTTCTCGGTAGTTTCTTGGATAATTTCTGGACCCGTAATTTGTCTATCCCCCACTTCACTCCAACAAATTGGAGACCTACACTTTCTACCATAAAGTGCCTCAAACGGTGCCATCTCAATACTCGAGTGGTAACTGTTGTTATAGGAAAATTCTGCTAATGGTAGATGTCGATCCCAACTGTTTCCAAAATCAATAACACATGCTTGTAGCAGGTCTTCAAGAGTCTGTATCGTCCTTTCACTTTGCCCATCAGTTTGTGGATGATAGGAATTACTCATGTCTAGACGAGTCCCCAATGCTTGTTGTAACGTTTGCCAAAACCTTGAGACAAATCTGCCATCCCTATCAGAGATAATAGAAATTGGTATTCCATGTCTGGAGACAACTTCCTTCAAGTATAGTCGTGCTAACTATTGGGATTTAACAAGTTCCATTATGTATAAAACATTTTAAGAATAAAATAAAAGCTGAAGCATGTAATTACCATTTTCGAACATGTTAATCTTTAACCAATTAAAGTTAAATCCCAATTAGGATCAAGTTATGAAACATGCTTACAAACTACAAGCAAGAATAAAGAGGTTATACCTTCTCCAAGCTAGGTAGTGAGTGATGAAAATGATGATGATGAATGGAGCTCCAAAAGTATGAAACCTCAAGTAGTTATACCCCAAACTTGTGCACCAATACCCTAGCTTTGGTTAGAATTTTAATTACACTTGAAGTGAGCTTAAAATAAAACTTGAGAACCCTTTCCTTGCTTTAAAAACCTACGGCCAGCATGTATTAGGAGAAAGGAGTGTAGTTTTTTTTTTTTTTATAACTTGATGTGTTTGAATGTATGTTAAGTCCAAGAGAGCTTCACATGTGCATATGGATATATGGGAAAAAAATGGTCAAAAACACAAGTTATTGAACACTGGAACTCAAACTCCCATGCTACTTCCCACTTCAAAAATAAAATAGTTTTCTTTTATAAAATGATTTTATAAAATACATTTTATAAAACTCCCATTTTATTTATTATGTGTACAACATTTATATAAATCTAATTATATAAAGTGTAACATAATTTGATTAATCATTTAACCTATAAATAATTAAATCCATATTATATAAATTAATCCATAATATATATATATATATATATATATATATATATATATATATATATATATATATATATATATATATAAAAGTAATATTTAAGAAAGCCATTTTTCTTAAAGTTCAAGTGTCGCGTATTTAATCAACGATCCAATCGCTAAGATCAAATACAAATAAGGTGTGTCGCTAAGTTTGTTATTGGGTATGACCCGACTTGGATCAAAACATATTAGCCACGTTAATTTAATATGTCTCTCGGGCATACGAAAAACCTTCAATCTCCCACTTGCACGAGAAACATAAGAAATTAATGTAAGTGACAGATACCACCTAACGACCGTCCATCACCCCCAATATGTTGTGACTTTGTGCCATTCAATAACATCATCCCTTTCGAGTTCCCATCTCGAATATGAATAGGTGAATCTTTCATAATATCCTTTCGTCCTAGATGTCATGTTAAATCCAAGAGACACAGAGTGATCAATCTTTTCTAGATTTAACTTTATCAGGCCTTGGACATCTGACTCTCAACGAATAAGAGGGACAAATTCCATCTTGACTAGATACGTCCTAAATATATACCTTGCATTATACCTGAGCTCTTCCTTATGAACTACCATATTTTAGAATAGCGAAGGAAAGAATCAAGGCACCATACTTGGTAAATATCCGAACCCAATATGTATCTCAGGTCAGAGGATATAATGATATTCACCTTTACTCAAGATTACATGTGATCAACCACAAAGGCTCCATTTAGTAAATCTTGAGGGCGGGTCTGCCAATATTTGTATCCCACAAATATCTATGAACCTTGGCTGCAACCTTGCCCCACATTCAATCCGTGAATGTATACCAATCTAAATTCATAATAGTCTAAACCTTACATTTGTTCCCACAAATGTGATCGACTACGGAATTTAGAATAATTTCTTATTCATGGATAAAATATGCAAAATAGGAACTTGACTCAAAATAAATTAATACCATAATTATATTAATGAGTTTGAACAATTTCGTTCCATTGCAATACTTAAAACAGATCATGACCAATCACTAGAATATCGAAGTCCTAATGCACAAACATGTCCTGCATGTTTTGCTCCATGTAAGAGCTTCGTGAGAGGATCCGCTATATTAAGATCTGTGTGAACTTTGCGAATACATATCTTTCCCTTTTCAAATTCATCCCTTATGTAGTTGAATCTCCGCTCAATGTGATGGGTCTTTTGGTGAGCACGAGGTTCCTTGATTTGAGTAATCGCACCCTCATTGTCACAAAAGATCTCAAGAGGGTCCTGAATGGAAGGGACCACTCCTAAGTCGTCTATGAATTTCTTCATCCATGCAGCTTCCTGAGCTACCAATGAGGCAGCGATGTACTCCGACTCTGTAGTGGATAATGCAATAACATCCTGTTTTGAACTCTTCCAAGAGACCGCACCTCCATTTAACGTGAAGACATAACCGGACTGTGATTGAGAATCATCTCGATCAGTTTGGAAACTCGCGTTCACGTAACCTTTTACAGCGAGTTCCTCCTCACCAGACCCATATTTTAGAAACATATCCTTAGTCCTCCTAAGGTATTTCAATATACTTTTAACCGCAATCCAATGACTGTTTCCTGGGTTATTCTGGTATCTACTTGTCAAGCTAAGAGTGCATGACACATCCGGTCTAGTGCATATCATTGCATACATAATTGACCCAATAGCAGATGCGTACGGGACCTTTTTCATTCTCTCTTGTTCATCTTTCGTGGTAGGACACTGAGATGAACTGAGAAGCGTTCCTCTTTGAATAGGTACTAAACCATTCTTAGAGTTCTCCATCTTGAACCTTTTCAAGACCTTTTCAATGTATGCACTTTGATTCAAACCTATCAGTTTCTTGGATCTATCTCTGTAGATCCCAATCCCCAAAACGTATTGTGCTTCTCCAATATCCTTAATGGAGAAGCATTTACTTAGCCAAGTTTTAACACCTTGCATTGCCGGAATATCATTTCCAAATAACAATATATCATCCACATATACTACAAGGAATATGATAGTGCTCCCACTAGCTTTCTTATATACACAAGCTTCATCACCATTTTTAATGAAGCCAAATTTCTCGGCCTCCTCATTAAAACGATGATTCTACATTCTAGATGCTTGTTTCAATCCGTAGATTGACTTCGTTAACTTGCATACCTTTTTAGGATATTTCGAATCAACAAAACCTTCAGGCTGAATGATAAGGCTAAAAAGGAACATATATTTCATAGCATTATCCCCCAAGAAAGACAAGATTTTAGTTGCAATTGTTCCATTTTCAAGTAATATTCGTTTATTTTAAATAAGTGCGAAGACAAAAGGCGAAAACGACGATTTGAAGACAAAAAGGTCCAAAAAGCTAAAAATTACAAGATACAATTAAAAAGGTTCAAATTATTGATGAAGAACGTCTAAAAATGACAAGAGTACAAGTTACAAAACGCAAAGTACAAGATATTAAATTGTACGCAAGGACGTTCGAAAATCCGAAACCGGGACATGAGTCAACTCTCAACGCTCGACGCAACGGTGTAAAAATTACGAGTCAACTATGCACAAGAATAAAATATAATATTTAAATAATTCATAATAAGAATAATATTAAATAATAAAAAGTTGTTAATTGAGCATAGTTCAGGGGTCATAAGTGAAAATTCAATTTAATATTTTGCCTATAAAAGGCGACGTATTTCGTTGAAATGGAGGATACCTTTTTCGATGATATTTTCTATCTATCCATCTATCTATTATCAATATCAATTATCAATATCTATATTCTATATCTCTATCATAATGTTAACTTAATAAGATATAACAATAATCTTAATTTTAATTTTAAATTATGATAATAATAAGATTTATGATAGAGATCGTTTGAGTGTGTAAGTCGAAATTCTGTCCGTGTAACGCTATGCTATTTTTAATCATTGTAAGTTATGTTCAACCTTTTTACATTAATGTCTCGTAGCTAAGTTATTATTATGCTTATTTAATCCGAAGTAATCATGATGTTGGGCTAATTACTAAAATTGGGTAATTGGGCTTTGTACCATAATTGGGGTTTGGACAAAAGAACGACACTTGTGGAAATTAGACTATGGGCTATTAATGAGCTTTATATTTGTTTAACTAAATGATAGTTTGTTAATGTTAATATAAAGATTTACAATTTGGCGTCCCTATAAATTACAATATACACTCAATCGGACACGATGGGCGGGGTATTTATATGTACGAATAATCGTTCATTTAACCGGACACGGGAATGGATTAATAGCCACTAGAATAATTAAAACAGGGGTGAAATTATGTACAAGGACACTTGGTATAATTGATAACAAAATATTAAAATCTTTGGTTACACTCAGTCGACATCCTGGTGTAATTATTAAACAAAGTATTAAAATCTTGTTACAGTTTAAATCCCCAATTAGTTGGAATATTTAACTTCGGGTATAAGGATAATTTGACGAGGACACTCGCACTTTATATTTATGACTGATGGACTGTTATGGACAAAAACCAGACGGACATATTAAATAATCCAGGACAAAGGACAATTAACCCATGGGCATAAAACTAAAATCAACACGTCAAACATCATGATTACGGAAGTTTAAATAAGCATAATTCTTTTATTTCATATTTAATTTCCTTTATTTTATATTTAATTGCACTTCTAATTATCATTTTTATTGTTATTGTATTTAATTGCACTTTTAATTATCGTACTTTTTAATTATCGCAAGTTTATTTTATCGCACTTTTATTATTCGCAATTTCATTATCGTTATTTACTTTATGCTTTAATTTAAGTCTTGTATTTATTTTTAATATTTTACATTTGGTTTTAACTGCGACTAAAGTTTTAAAATCGACAAACCGGTCATTAAACGGTAAAAACCCCCCTTTATAATAATAATATTACTTATATATATATATATATTTGTATTTTTACAATTATTGTGTGTAAAAAATATAGTGTTATACTTCACGAGCTCCCTGTGGAACGAACCGGACTTACTAAAAACTATACTATAATACGATTAGGTACACTGCCTATAAGTGTTGTAGCAAGGTTTAAGTATATCCACTCGATAAATAAATAAATAACTTGTGTAAAATTGTAGCATATTTAATAGTATTTCGCACTAAAAATAATACTATTTTGTATACACCCCCTACGACATCAAGTATTTTTGGTGCCGCTGCCGGGGAGCGCCGAAGCGAAACGCTATATAAAAAAAAGGAATCTAGACAACTAGTTACCTTATTTTAAGATATATTCGAAAAAAAAAAAAAATTTTAAAAAGAAAAAAAAATCTCGTTTTTTAAAAAAAAAAATTAAAAAAAAAATTTACACTAAAAAAAAAAAAAAATTTTTTTACGAAAAAATAAGGTTTTTTTTTAGTGTTTGCCCCCCCTTCGATTAGTTTTTTTACCCCATTCAATTAGTTTCGCCCCCTCTCGAGTCGGAGTCAAGTTCCGCCACTGTTTGTAGTTATTCAATCAAACAATATTTTAAACCAATAATTGGTTGTTTCTATTAAAAAAAAAAATCACAAAAAAGGATTTCAATTGGCTTGTTCCAATTGTGGGTTATCTCGGCCAACATAAAGTAGAAAGCAAGTAAGAAGCAATTTGGTGACAATTTTTGATTTCTAATTCTTTAAATTGTCTACATTTAAATTCGTACAATTTGGTGACACCCTATGACCAACTACTCCCAAAAATCTACCGTAAAAAAAAAAATTAAAATAAAAATAAAAATAAAAGAGTGATAGGATCAGTAGGCTAGCTAGTTCACTGGGACGTGTGACTACCTACACAAAATTCAATGAATCACACACAAAAACCAATATTCAACCCCATGTGATTTACAAGTTCAAAGCATTCAAAGAAAGATTCTGCCAACCCATTTTTGCCTACTCCGTAATATTTTCTTTTTATTAGTTGTAAGTATTGTACTAAAAAAAAAAAAAAAATTTTAAAAAAAAAAAAAAATTTAAGTTTTATTACCTTTAGATTTTTAGAATCTAGTTACAACTTTTAGTATTAAGTATAGTTTTTGCCTTAGTATTTATTTTTACTACCAGATTTTTAGGCTTTGCCGTAAAATCCCTTAAGTGCTTATTCCTTAGACTAAGTTTTAGGTGCTTTAGAATTTTGCGACGCCATTTTTCGCGCTATTTTCTTATTTTTATTTTTCGACGCCGTTTACCTATGTATCAATTACAATTCCAATTAGTGATCTCTATTTGTAGTTTTAATTTTAAGATAGTGATAGTTATAAGGTTGGATTAACCGCGTGTTTACAAACCACTCTTCGTCTTTTTCATTTTTCGACACTTTTCGACGCGCAATCTTTTTCTCTCTTATTTCTCGCCATTCTAGTTTTTAGGACTTAGAATTTTTTCTACTTCTTCTCTAAATTTCTTAAAATTACGAAAATTTATTTTAAGTGGTTAAATTGATAGACATCAAAATTTTCTGGTTCGTAGTAATAGTTGGATTTGTACGTGGACCGGGTTATTGGAGCCAAACAGTCCTCAATTATATTGAGACCAAACGAATCCTGCCCCTCTGCTGCATCTTTTGGCTATTCGAAACGTGGGCAAAATCAGAAAAGTCTATTGATTGGATAACTTATATAATTTTTCTTTCCTTTTTAAAAACTAATAGGATATTCAGTGAATGCACCGAGCAAGACGTTCACCACCTTTTGTACGTTCACCACCTGTAACTCGATCAAGACATCTAGCAAATATTGTCGCCGTTGATTTTTCTTTAGAATCGTCATCCAGTCGACCAAGTACTCCAATTCAAATCTCCGATAATCCATTTTTTGAACCCAACCTCACAATTGAGAATCCAGAGAATATTCAGGAACGGTTTGTAGATCCTGAACCATTAAACTTTCCTCCGGAACCACCAATCATTCAAACAGAGATTGTTGAGGAACGAACCATTAAATCAGAATCATCTAGTGATACCGATTCAACAAATTCAATTATGGAGAATCTGGAACCTCTAAGTATGGAAGACCGAATGAGAGCTAAACGCACTGGCCAAGGTCACGCAATTACTCATCCTGACATTAATGCGGCAGATTATGAAATCAAAGGACAAATTCTACACATGGTGACTAATCAATGCCAATTTAGTGGTGCGCCGAAGGAAGATCCTAATGAACATCTACGTACCTTTAATAGGATCTGCACACTATTTAAAATCCGAGAAGTGGAGGATGAACAGATATATCTCATGTTATTTCCCTGGACTTTAAAGGGAGAAGCCAAAGATTGGTTGGAATCGTTACCTGAAGGGGCGATTGATACATGGGATGTTTTAGTTGACAAATTTCTTAAACAATTCTTTCCTGCATCTAAAGCCGTAAGACTTCAAGCAGAAATTGTTACGTTCACACAGAAACCAAATGAAACTCTATATGAGGCGTGGACAAGATATGGAAAGTTGTTAAGAGGATGTCCGCAACATGGTTTAGACACCTGTCAAATAGTACAAATATTCTACCAAGGATGCGACATCACTACAAGGAAAGACATAGATATAGCAGCTGGTGGTTCTATTATGAAGAAAACCGAAACTGATGCTTACAAAATTATTGATAATACTGCTTCCCACTCACATGAGTGGCACCAAGAAAAAGATATCGTTAGATCATCTAAAGCAGCTAGAGCCGATTCTAGCCATGACTTAGATTCCATTTCCGCAAAGATAGATGCTGTGGAGAGACGAATGGAAAAGATGACTAAAGATATTCACTCAATACGAATTAGTTGTGAGCAGTGTGGAGGACCACATTTGACAAAAGATTGTCTCAGTATTGAACTAACAATGGAACAAAGAGAGAATATTTCATACATAAACCAAAGGCCTGGAAATAATTATCAGAATAATTATCAACCGCCAAGACCGATTTACAATCAAAACCAGAATTATAACCGAAATATTCCATACAACAACCAACAAGGTCCTAGCAATCAACAAGTATCTAATAATACTTACAATCAGCAAAGACCTAATTTTCAAAACAAACCACCACAACAAACCGATGATAAAAAGTCGAATTTAGAAGATATGATGACGAAGCTAGTTGAAACTCAAACTCAGTTTTTCACATCTCAAAAACAAACCAATGAACAAAATGCTCAAGCATTTAGAAATCAACAAGCATCTATTCAAAATCTGGAACAAGAAGTAAGTAACCTAGCAAGGTTAATAGGTGAAAGAAAACCGGGAAGTCTACCTAGTGATACAAATGCTAACCCCCGGAATGAAACAGCTAAAGCCATTACCACAAGAAGTGGTACAACACTTAAACCACCGGAAATACCTGTAACTTCTGATGAAACTATTCCTACTCCACAAGAACCACAACCTGATCAAGATAAGGAAAAAGAACCGGTAGTTGAAAAGGTTAATGAAGATAACATAGTTAAGGATAAACCTTATGTTAAACCATATCAACCACCACTTCCTTATCCGAGTAAAATGAAGAAAGAGAAACTTGAAGCCGAGCAATCCAAATTCTTGGATATGTTTAAACAGATAAATGTAAATCTTCCTTTCATTGATGTGATTTCAGGAATGCCTAGATATGCTAAATTCTTGAAAGATCTAATCTCAAATAGAAAGAAAATGGAAGAACTCTCGGCTGTTACTATGAATGCTAATTGTTCAGCAGTGCTGTTGAATAAGATACCAGAAAAATTATCTGATCCAGGAAGTTTCACAATTCCATGTTTTCTGGGTAGTCTTAGTTCAATAGAAGCATTGGCAGACCTAGGTGCTAGTATAAATCTAATGCCGTATTCACTATACGCTAAACTAGACCTTGGAGAATTGAAACCAACCAGAATAAGCATTCAACTAGCCGATAGATCAATAAAATATCCTAGAGGGATAATGGAGAACATGCTATTTAAAGTTGGTACTTTAGTATTTCCAGTAGATTTTGTTGTTCTGGACATGAAAGAAGATTCTCAAGTTCCTCTCATATTAGGAAGACCATTCTTAAACACGGCTAAAGCAATGATAGACGTGTTCGGTAAGAAACTGACCCTAAGTATAGAGGATGAGAGTGTTATCTTTTCAGTTGATAGAGCAATGCAACAACCACAATCTGCAGATGATACATGTTATTATATTCAAACTATAGATGCACATGCAGAATTATTAGAAGAATTTCCAGAATTACAAGGAACAGGAGAATGTTCTTTAGGAGAAGGTAATGAACCAATTGATGAAGCTGAAATGTTAGCTACACTTATAGCTAATGGATATGAACCAACAACAGAAGAAATTCAAATGCTAAAAGAAGAAGACAAATATCGATACAAATCATCGATAGAAGAACCTCCGAAATTAGAGTTAAAGCCACTTCCAAACCATTTGGAATACGCTTATTTACATGGTGAATCTGAATTACCTGTAATAATATCGTCTTCTCTTACTAAAAATGAGAAATTACAACTCATTTCTGTGTTGAAAGCTCATAAACCAGCCATTGCATGGAAGATTCATGATATTAAAGGAATAAGTCCTTCGTATTGCACACATAAAATCCTTATGGAAGAAGGTCATAAAACGTATGTGCAACGCCAACGAAGACTAAATCCTAATATGAAAGATGTAGTTAAGAAAGAGATTATTAAACTGCTAGATGCAGGTTTGATATATCCAATTTCTGATAGTCCATGGGTAAGCCCAGTTCAATGCGTGCCTAAGAAGGGTGGCATGACTGTCATTACAAATGAGAAAAATGAGCTTATTCCTACTAGGACTGTAACAGGATGGCGTGTGTGTATTGATTATAGAAAATTAAATGACGCCACCAGAAAAGATCACTTTCCCTTACCTTTCATAGATCAAATATTGGAAAGATTAGCCGGAAATAGTTACTATTGTTTTCTAGATGGATTTTCCGGATATTTTCAAATTCCAATAGCACCCGAGGACCAAGAGAAAACCACATTCACGTGCCCTTATGGTACTTTTGCTTACAAACGCATGCCATTTGGACTTTGCAACGCCCCTGCAACCTTTCAAAGGTGTATGATGGCGATTTTTCACGACATGATAGAAGAATGCATGGAAGTATTCATGGATGACTTTTCAGTCTTCGGTGATACATTTAAATCATGTCTAGTTAATCTGGAACGAATGCTAATTAGATGCGAACAATCAAATCTAGTTCTTAATTGGGAGAAATGCCATTTCATGGTTAAAGAAGGCATCGTTCTTGGACATAAAATTTCAAAAGAAGGAATTGAAGTGGATAGAGCTAAAGTAGATGTAATTACTAAACTTCCACATCCCACCAATGTTAGAGGAGTTAGGAGTTTTCTAGGGCATGCCGGTTTTTACCGAAGTTCATAAAAGATTTTTCTAAAATTGCCACTCCTATGAATAAACTCCTAGAAAAGGATGCGCCATTCATCTTTTCAGATGAGTGTATCAAATCTTTTAATATTCTTAAAGAGAAACTCACTAATGCGCCGATCATGATAACACCAAATTGGAATCTACCATTTGAACTAATGTGCGATGCAAGTGATTTTGCAATGGGAGCCGTTTTAGGACAAAGGATTGAAAAACGATTTCAACCTATTTATTACGCTAGTAAGACATTACAAGGAGCACAGACGAATTACACAACTACTGAAAAAGAACTCCTTGCTATTGTCTTTGCTTTTGACAAATTTCGTTCATATCTCGTTCTATCAAAAACAATAGTCTATACCGATCATTCTGTTCTTAGATACCTATTTTCGAAACAAGATGCCAAACCACGATTAATTCGTTGGATCTTACTATTACAAGAGTTTGATATTGAAATCTGAGACAAAAAGGGAGCAGAAAATCTCGCCGCTGATCATCTTTCTCGTCTTGAAAATCCCGATTTAGAAGTTCTAAATGAATCAGCCATAAAAGACAACTTTCCTGATGAATATCTATTGAAGATAGATTATAAAGAAATACCATGGTTTGCAGACTATGCAAACTACTTAGTTTGTGGATTCCTTGAAAAAGGATTATCGTACCAAAGACGAAAGAAATTCTTCAGTGATATAAAACACTATTTCTGGGAAGATCCACATCTGTTTAAAAGTTGTCCCGATGGAATAATACTCCGATGTGTATTTGGAGATGAAGCTAGTAAAATATTAAACCATTGTCACACAGGACGAACAGGAGGGCATTATGGGCCTCAACTAACAGCAAGAAAAGTTTATGATGCTGGATTCTATTGGCCTACAATTTACAAAGACACACACCTTCTTTGCAAATCCTGTGATGCTTGTCAAAGGGCCGGAAAAATAAGTCAACGTGATGAAATGCCACAAAATGTCATCCAAGTATGTGAAGTATTTGACATTTGGGGTATTGACTTTATGGGTCCATTTCTAAAATCTCATAATAATCTATATATACTCGTAGCCATTGATTATGTATCTAAATGGGCGGAAGCACAAGCTCTCCCAACTAACGATGCACGAGTTGTAGTCAACTTTTTAAAACGTCTTTTTGCAAGGTTTGGAACACCGAAAGCTTTAATAAGTGATCGGGGAACTCATTTTTGTAATAATCAACTTGAGAAAGTTCTCAAACGTTATGGAGTAACTCATAAAATCTCAACCGCATATCATCCACAAACAAGTGGACAAGTTGAAAATACCAACCGAGCTTTAAAACGTATTCTAGAGAAAACCGTAGGATCAAATCCGAAGGAATGGTCCATTAAATTGGAGGATGCACTCTGGGCTTTTAGAACAGCCTACAAAACTCCAATTGGAACCACACCTTTTAGACTTGTTTATGGAAAAGCATGTCATCTTCCAGTAGAAATTGAACACAAAGCATTTTGGGCTTTGAAAACATGTAATCTTGATTTACATGAAGCTGGACGTCTACGATTAAGTCAACTAAACGAATTAGAAGAATTAAGACATGAAGCATACGAAAATTCGTTAATCTATAAAGAAAGAACGAAGAAATGGCATGATAAAAGAATCAGAAGTTCAAAAGAATTTAAAGAAGGAGACATAGTTCTTCTTTTCAATTCACGATTCAAGCTATTTTCTAGAAAATTGAAATCAAGATGGTCTGGACCATTCATAGTCAAAAGAGTTTTCCCATACGGAACGATAGAATTAATAAATTCAAATGGGATTGAATTTAAAGTTAATGGTCACAGAGTTAAACATTACATACATGGTCCAATGGAAGTCGGCAACGAAGTTAATCACAATTTTGACACCACAGCTAACTAAGTGTGGGGAGAATCAAGTCTTTAAAGGATAATATGTATTTCTGTTAGAGTTAGATTGTCTGTTTTCATGTAGTTCTCGAAAATGGAACCCGAATGGTCTTTCCCTAGCAGACCCTAAAGAACTAGTCTTCTCCCCCCATTCTGAATTTTTATTTTTTTTAGGTTTTTACAAAATGAAGACTGCCTGTGAACTAAACCATGGTCTAATGCTACATGCTTTGATCACTAAACGTAATAATGACATACTACCGAGTGAAATAGTATCAGTAATCAGAGAAAGAATGGATGGAGTTAGAAAAGAATCCAGATGCGAAGATAATAAGTTACAATTTGGTAAAGAAAAATCAAAATCCGCAGCGAAAAGAAGAGCACGACACCTAGAAAGATGTCACAAATGCGGAAAATGGTCACATGGAGGTAAATGTTCAAATAATCAAACCTATTCAAATACCGAATTTGTTACTTTATGCAGAGACGGACCGTTCATATGTTTAGAAGAAAAGACACTGAATGCTCGAGGTTACGCCTATGTAGCCATGGAAAACCAATTAAACCGACTATCTTATGAATGAGATAGATCATATAACTAAGAAATCTATTTCACAGGTATGTCTGTACAGTTTTTATTTTTATTTTTATTTTTAACCTTTTGATAATAAACGCTAATTTGTTCGCTAAAAAGTATTAAATTGGTATTGAATAAAATTAGGTTTGGCGACCGAAATTATTGATATCATTAAAAAATTTATTACATCACTGCGAAATTTAACGTTTATTCTTAAGGTATAAATATCTTTAATCAATCAACCCAAAAAATTTCAAAAATTCGTCATGAGTTAAATTAGGTCTTGGAACCGAAATTACTTTACCGAAAAGAGGGGCGCATATTTTTGATAATATTTGATTGATTAAAGTGGGATAAAAAGCCAAAAAGATTTTTAATTTTATTTTTACCATATTTTTAAAATTAATATATAAATCTTAAATTAATATTGTAAACTTTGTAAAAACAATATATTTAAAATTGTAAATATTTGAAAAATTAATATAAGTTTGGTGTGAATTTATAATATGAATTTTTAAAATTAAGTTTGGTGTGAATTTTTAATTTTTAAAATATGAATTTTTAATTTTATGCATTTCAAATTTTTAAGTTTGGTGTGAATTTTTAATATTAATTTTGAATTTTATATTTAAATTGTGTGAATTTAACAACAAAAATTTACTTTATCTCATTAAGTTAAAAATATGATTTTTAAAATTCGTCGTAAGTTGAAGACTAGGTCATTAAACCGAAATTGCTTTACCCGAGGGAGGGACGAGAACTTTTATTATCATTATTTTTAATCTTATTGATTTAAAGTATGCCAAAAAAATTAAAAAATCCAAAAATCTAAGCTTTTAAAACAATTGCTTGAAAATGACAAATTTTAAAATTTTGTCGAGGGACGGACTAGGGCATCGTTCCGAAACGCCCTCATTCTTAAAAGAAACAAAATTTTAAAATTAATTAATATTTGTTTTATAAGTTAAAGGTTTTATAAAAAAAAAAAATAGTATGTATATATTTGTTTGTAGTTTATCTTACAAGACAGGGTAAAACAACGCGTTTTCAAAGACTGGCATTAAGTTCAGCAAAAGCAAGTAATTTTGACGACAAGATGCAAAATATATGTGAAATAACAACAAGACGGAATGAACAAATGACGTGCACCATTTATCATTCAACAAACAAACGCCAATATTTTTGAAAACGTTGGTAAAATTTAATCATTTTTCTACGCTAATCACCCTCAATAATTTAAATTGTTACTGATTTCTTGCAAATGAGGGCATTGCAAGATCTTAAGTGTGGGAAGGGGTTAAATTCTTTCGGATTTTAAAATTTTTTTGATTTAAACACTTGGTTACCATTAAAAATACTAGTAACGCAGTAGTTGTATTAGAATCTAGTGCTCTCCGATAACAAGGAACAGCCCTAGTCTTATATACTGACTACCCAATTCTAGTAAAAATCATGTTTATACATATTTATGAACGATAAAACTAGGTTTTAACACCGAAATTATCGTTACCTCGGAAAGGACATAAATTGAGAAACAACCAAAATATTAGAATTCATTTAAGAATGGAATAGAGGAGAAAAAGGCAAAGAAAAACATAAATAAAAGCCAAGTGTGGGAAAACTTTACCAAACTATTCAAAACATATATCACATATTTTTGTACAAACAATTGAAAATACTTTTGTTTTGGACGATAATCAACTGTTTTACCCGAGAAAAGAAAAGAAGAGATGGATCTACACGATGAATCAATTCCATCATTAAAAGGAAGTAAAGTCTTCCGAAAAAGACACGCGCTTCTTGATTTAGGTCAGGAAGTTGTCGTCCAGACCAGCTGTAGGTTGACGAAAAATCTAGAAAAGTCATCACTAAAATCGGTTGGAAATCCACGGACCTCAGCATCAAACAGGGTCGCCATGTGGTCAGATTTATCCTAACCATGAGAAGGATTTATCTCGTACAATGGGGAGGCACCGTGCAAATTAGCTTGATAAGACTAATGAATCAGATCCCCAGAAAGGATAATCTCCTTAAAGATTAAAAATCAGCTTTTAAGACTGATATTATTCAATCCTAGAGATTGACCTTAAAGATTGAGAATTCAAACTCATGGAATTCAATGATATCTAAACTCGAGCTTGAACGAGAAAATATTTTGATCAAAAATTACAAACCGATTTGTTTTCTGAAAAACCATTTTCAATGCGTTCATTACCATTGAACGTAAAATCCTAGGAATTCACCTGGAATTCATTAGGTCACCTGAACCAAATCGGGTGTCAACCGTAAGAACGGTGGTTGCATAGCATGATCGGAGACAGGACCTTGTGCCAGACCGAAAAATTATAGGATGATCTTTACTATTGCTCCTACCAAGGATAGTTCTAGCATCCGACACGTAATTAGACCATGAACAAATACATGTCATTAGACATTGCCTTAACAGTTTCTTGTTCATCGCTTTCCTTTACAACCGGACGGTAGTTTACCGAAAGGTAATATACGGAACAAGTAAACTGGATGTGTGCTATTCGATACCGGGATAGCAGTGGATTACATGAACCTAAAAGTTTTTAGCCAAAATATTGATCCACAAACATATTTTGCAACACCGATGGTGGATCAAATCAGAAAACTTGTCTAGGGTAAAATCTAGCTTGAATTTTCAAAAGATCAAATGTTTTCATAAAGATCCAATTTCCTTAAAGGATCTAAATTTTTATAGTCATGTGGGACTGTAAACCGCCTTTCAAATGTGCACTTTGCTTTGGAAACCGAAAGTAAATCGGCTATTTGATTGCAAGTGTCGTTGACCTAAACCCAAGGCAACTGTGGATGACACACCCACCTTTAACCATATCGTTACTATCATTGTTTATACCGCCATATCAAAATCACTGATGTATAAAGTGTGAAGAATAAAGAAGTGATTTGTATGTTTTTATTTCAAGACTATATTGTTTGAGGACAAGCAACGCTTAAGTGTGGGGATATTGATAAGGCTAAAAAGGAACATATATTTCATAGCATTATCCCCCAAGAAAGACAAGATTTTAGTTGCAATTGTTCCATTTTCAAGTAATATTCGTTTATTTTAAATAAGTGCGAAGACAAAAGGCGAAAACGACGATTTGAAGACAAAAAGGTCCAAAAAGCTAAAAAGTACAAGATACAATTAAAAAGGTTCAAATTATTGATGAAGAACGTCTAAAAATGACAAGAGTACAAGTTACAAAACGCAAAGTACAAGATATTAAATTGTACGCAAGGACGTTCGAAAATCCGAAACCGGGACATGAGTCAACTCTCAACGCTCGACGCAACGGTGTAAAAATTACGAGTCAACTATGCACAAGAATAAAATATAATATTTAAATAATTCATAATAAGAATAATATTAAATAATAAAAAGTTGATAATTGAGCATAGTTCAGGGGTCATAAGTGAAAATTCAATTTAATATTTTTCCTATAAAAGGCGACGTATTTCGTTGAAATGGAGGATACCTTTTTCGATGATATTTTCTATCTATATATCGATCCATCTATCTATTATCAATATCAATTATCAATATCTATATTCTATATCTCTATCATAATGTTAACTTAATAAGATATAACAATAATCTTAATTTTAATTTTAAATTATGATAATAATAAGATTTATGATAGAGATCGTTTGAGTGTGTAAGTCGAAATTCTGTCCGTGTAACGCTACGCTATTTTTAATCATTGTAAGTTATGTTCAACCTTTTTACATTAATGTCTCGTAGCTAAGTTATTATTATGCTTATTTAATCCGAAGTAATCATGATGTTGGGCTAATTACTAAAATTGGGTAATTGGGCTTTGTACCATAATTGGGGTTTGGACAAAAGAACGACACTTGTGGAAATTAGACTATGGGCTATTAATGGGCTTTATATTTGTTTAACTAAATGATAGTTTGTTAATGTTAATATAAAGATTTACAATTGGGCGTCCCTATAAATTACCATATACACTCAATCGGACACGATGGGCGGGGTATTTATATGTACGAATAATCATTCATTTAACCGGACACGGGAATGGATTAATAGCCACTAGAATAATTAAAACAGGGGTGAAATTATGTACAAGGACACTTGGTATAATTGATAACAAAATATTAAAATCTTGGGTTACACTCAGTCGACATCCTGGTGTAATTATTAAACAAAGTATTAAAATCTTGTTACAGTTTAAATCCCCAATTAGTTGGAATATTTAACTTCGGGTATAAGGATAATTTGACGAGGACACTCGCACTTTATATTTATGACTGATGGACTGTTATGGACAAAAACCAGACGGACATATTAAATAATCCAGGACAAAGGACAATTAACCCATGGGCATAAAACTAAAATCAACACGTCAAACATCATGATTACGGAAGTTTAAATAAGCATAATTCTTTTATTTCATATTTAATTTCCTTTATTTTATATTTAATTGCACTTCTAATTATCATTTTTATTGTTATTGTATTTAATTGCACTTTTAATTATCGTACTTTTTAATTATCACAAGTTTATTTTATCGCACTTTTATTATTCGCAATTTCATTATCGTTATTTACTTTATGCTTTAATTTAAGTCTTGTATTTATTTTTAATATTTTACATTTGGTTTTAACTGCGACTAAAGTTTTAAAATCGACAAACCGGTCATTAAACGGTAAAAACCCCCCTTTATAATAATAATATTACTTATATATATATATATTTGTATTTTTACAATTATTGTGTGTAAAAAAATATAGTGTTATACTTCACGAGCTCCCTGTGGAACGAACCGGACTTACTAAAAACTATACTATAATACGATTAGGTACACTGCCTATAAGTGTTGTAGCAAGGTTTAAGTATATCCACTCGATAAACAAATAAATAACTTGTGTAAAATTGTAGCATATTTAATAGTATTTCGCACTAAAAATAATACTATTTTGTATACACCCCCTACGACATCACTGAACCATATAGACATCTTCCACAAGATATCCATTTAGGAAAGCGGTCTTGATGTCCATTTGCCATATTTCGTAATCATAATGAGCAGCAATGGCAAATAATATCCTAATAGACTTTAGCATTGCCACAAGCGAAAAAGTTTCATCATAGTCAACCCCTTGAGTTTGAGTGAAACCTTTTGCTACAAGTCTAGCTTTATATGTATCCAAGTTTCCATGTATGTCGGTTTTCATTTTGAAAAGCCATTTACAATCAACTAGCTTGGAGCCAGTAGGTTGTGTAATAAGTTCCCAAACTTGGTTGTCATACATGGATTGCATCTCAGCGTTCATGGCTTCCTGCCATTTATCTTTATCAATCCTTGATAAAGCATCTTGGTAGTTTGTTGGTTCATCCAAATCAACCACATAGCAACCATCCATGAGAAACCCATATCTCTCAGGAGGATTACTAATCCTACCAGATCTGCGAACGTCTTGTGTATTTTGATCATCCATTTGATTATTCTCAACATTTTCACGTTGAGTGCTAGTGTCAACCAATTGTGTATCATCTACTTGATCTTGAGCCTCTTCAAGATCTACCTTCCTTTCACTATTTCCTTCCATTAGGAACTTAGTTTCAAGGAATTCAGCCTTCCGAGCAACAAATACATTCTGCTTGGAGGGATCATAGAAATAATATCCCATATTATCCTTGGGATATCCTATGAAGATATACTTTGTGGATCGAGCATTTAACTTATTAGGGACGTAAAGATTAGGGTAAGCTTCACATCCCCATACCTTTAAGTATGATAGAGATGGAGGTTTTCCAAACCACATCTCATGAGGTGTTCGTTCCACTTTCTTGGTTGGGGCCATATTTAAAATACGAGCCATGGAGCATAGACAATAACCCCAAAATGATAGAGGTAACGAGTTTCTAGCCATCATAGATTGAACCATATCCATTAGGGTTCGGTTCCTCCTTTCGGATACTCCATTAAGTTGTGGTGTTCCAGGAGGAGTAAGTTGTGAGATAATTCCACAACTTTTAAGATGATCTTGGAAAGCATCGCTTAGGTATTCACCTCCTCTATTGGTACGAAGTACCTTGATTATCTTATTGAGTTGATTTTGTACTTCGTTTTGATACTCTTTGAATGCCTCAAAAGTTTCGTCCTTATGTCTTAACAAGTAGACATATCCGAAACTACTGAAGTCATCAATGAAAGTAACGAAGTATCTTTCACCATTCCTAGTTATGGGTTTAAGGGTCCACATACATCCGAATGTATTAATCCCAATAAGTCTTTAGCCCTTTCATAGGTCCCTTTGATATGTGATTTAGTCATTTTGCCTTGTAAACAAGATTCACATACATCAAACGAGTCTAGTTCATTTGATTACAAAAGTCCATTCTTTTGAAGTGTATGCATTCGATTCTTGTTTATGTGACCAAGGCGACAATGCCATAAGTAGGAATCACTCAAATCCCTTTTGAGTTTCTTGGTGTTTGCGTGGAACATTGAGCTATTGTATGATATGTCATCATGAACCAATTCATAAATACCATTCAAAGGTGAAGCCTTAAAATAGAACACATTATTTAAAGAAACATGGATATCATCATTAATGAAATTAAGATTAACACCATATTGTTTTAAACGGGATACAGAAATAATGTTTCGTGATAAATCGGGTGCATACAAAACATTTTTCAAAACAAGTTCCAAACCACTTGGAAGCTTCAAAATAAAGTCTCCTTGAGCTACTACTTGCACCTTAGCTCCATCTCCCATGAAGAGACTTGATTTTCCCGCTTCTTGTTTACTTCTCTTGAACCCCTGCAAAGAATTGCAAATGTGAGTTCCACATCCTGTGTCTAATACCCATGTATTAGAAGAAGTAATACTAAGCTCAATGTATACCATATATACATTACCTGAGGTTTGCCCTGCATCCCTCTTTTCTTTCAACTCCGTTGCGTTTCCAGTGACCCATTTCACCGCAACCAAAGCACGGATCTTCCTTGGGGTTAGCCTTTCCGACAACCTTTTGCTTCTTGTTATTGTTGGTTGGGGTAACCATCTTCCCCTTTCCTTTGCCTTTGCCTTGGTAGGTGGGTCCTTTCCTCTTAGCCACCTTCGGCTTAGAGGTGTTATGGTTTTTGGACCTGCCTCCATTGATCATAAACATGGGTGAAGCCCTTTTACCCATGCTCGCTTCAGCCGTCTTAAGCATGGCATGTAATTTGCCAATGCTTTTATCCTAACCATTCATGTTATAATTTTAACACGAATGTGTCAAACCTCTTTGACAATGAGTTAAGGATAAGGTCTTTGGCTAATTCATTAGACACGTTGCAGTTTAGACGGTTCGCTCGATCAATTAGGCTTTTCATCTTAAGGACATAAGATGAAACGGATTGGGAGTCATCCATCCGACATGCATGAAGTGCTCGAACCGTTTCGAAGCGCTCGACATGAGCTTGTTGAAGAAACATCTCCTTCAACTGTGTGATCATGTCATATGCACTATGATGCTCGAAATCCTTTTGGAGTTCTGGTATCATAGTCCCAAGCAAGAGGCAAGAAACTTGCACCGAATCGGTGCAATATTTCTCCCAATAAGCCATGCCTTCCGTATCATCCTCATCCGGTTGATCGGGAATGGGGTCTTCCAACACATACGCCCTATCCTCAAGTTTAAGGACAATTCTTAGATTGCGGAACCAATCCATGAAGTTCGTATGGTTGAGTTTTTCCTTTTTGAGGATTGACCTCAACGATAGGTTGTTAAAGTTGATTGGTGCGTTTGGAATGTTGTTGTTATTGGCGGCCATCTACAAAATTTAACAAAGTTGTTTAAGTATCAATTTTAATTTAACAATCAATATCCTTGAAATCCAATTGATATTTATTAAATTTTAGAATCCAACGGTAAACCAAATTTCGGTTAGGTGACCTTTATCCCGTCATTTGATTTAGCTAGGTAGTCAATATATGACAATTGCAATCCTTTTACAACTTCTAAGTTATGGGATCATGCAATCCTTTTGTATGGCATATTATCCCATCAACGCCTGTTTGTTCATCATGCTTCGGTGACCCTAAGTTCATGATTTCCAAATCAAGTCGTCCTACTTGTATAAACGTGTAAATTTAACATACAAGTGGTTAGTTGACCTTTATCCCACAAGTGTGCGAAATTCACCTTAACCATATTAGTTTACTCATAATGGTTAGGTGACCTTTATCCCATCATGAGTTCCCTAATATGCCTAAGTGTCACACAATAAGGGTTTAACTTGTTTACCTAGTGTGTAAAGGGTTTTAAGTTTTCTTTAATTCTAGTTTGAGAAACTTTTATACCATACACCAACATGCATTTAGTATATGGTTTATTTGAAATCCATTTTCATGTCATGTAATAAATCCAATTTTACTACATTGATATAAACCATTTTATAAGTGTTTTAACAACAAATTATTATAATCCATTTAGCCATTTTAATTTAACCAATTAAATTATGGTTTATTCTTTGCATGTTGTTAATAATTCCTAATTTAACCAATTAAATTGTCGTTTTGCATGTTAATAATGTCAAATTTAACCAATTAAATTATCATCTTGCTTGTTGTTAATTTGTGATTTACTTGTAGCAACCAAACATACAAACTATAATCAAACAAATGAACAACCACACATGTAAAACAATATGTTCACAATCAAGCCAATTTGGTAGACATTTGTTTAGCCGAAAAAAATGCCACCGGTTAAGGGGTTGTAACACAAAGTAGGAGATTTTAAATCTCCCACTTAATCTTGCATCCAAATGCTTCTTCTTGTGTTCTTCAAGTCTTCATCATCTTCATCATTTTTACAAAATATATCCTAATACATTTTTCTCTAAAAAATGAAATTACAACCTAATCTATTTTACATACCAAATATAAAATAAATTACATAACTAAAATAATATTATTACATACCAATTGAATAAATATTATTACAAACCAAATAAATAATAAATAATCAACCAAACATGCAACCATACAAACACAAGGTCAAGGCTTGATTGTGAACTCAACATGCAACCAAATATGACCAAAGTGGAAGACCCAAAACCCATTTTGGGTCCCCAATAATTCGGCAAAATGAAGATCCCACCCAAACCCTTTAATTTTTGCATTTTTCTATCATGCATGTACATAAAATGCAAAATATAGTGGGTTTAAAAAATCATCTCGAAGCATATTCCATCAACTTCGGCTCTAGATACCATTGTTGGGATTTAACAAGTTCCATTATGTATAAAACATTTTAAGAATCAAATAAAAGCGGAAGCATGTAATTACCATTTTAGAACATGTTAATCTTTAACCAATTAAATTTAAATCCCAATTAGGATCAAGTTATGAAACATGCTTACAAACTACAAGCAAGAATAAAGAGGTTATACCTTCTCCAAGCTAGGTAGTGAGTGATGAAAATGATGATGATGAATGGAGCTCCAAAAGTATGAAACCTCAAGTAGTTATACCCCAAACTTGTGCACCAACACCCTAGCTTTGGTTAGGATTTTAATTACACTTGAAGTGAGCTTTAAAAAAAAAACTTGAGAACCCTTTCCTTGCTTTAAAATCCTATGGCCAGTAGGTATTAGGAGAAGGGAGTGCAGTTTTTTTTTTTTTTTTGATAACTTGATGTGTTTGAATTTAAGTCCAAGAGAGCTTCACATGTGCATATGGATATATGGGGAAAAAAAAATGGTCAAAAGCACAAGTTCATGAACACTAGAACTCAAACTCCCATGCCACTTCCCACTTCAAAAATAAAATAGTTTTCTTTTATAAAATGATTTTATAAAATACATTTTATAAAACTCCCATTATATTTATTATGTGTACAACATTTATATAAATCTAATTATATAAAGTGTAACATAATTTAATTAATCATTTAACCTATAAATAATTAAATCCATATTATATAAATTAATCCATAATATATATATATATATATATATATATATATATATATATATATATATATATATATATATATATATATATATATATATATATATATATATATATATATATATATATATATATATATATACATCAAGTAATATTTAAGAAAATCATTTTTCTTAAAGTTCAAGTGTCGCGTATTTAATCAACGATCCAATCGCTAAGATCAAATACGAATAAGGTGTCGGTAAGTTTGTTATTGGGTATGACCCGACTTGGATGAAAACATATTAGCCACGTTAATTTAATATGTCTCTCAGGCATACGAAAAACCTTCACTAACTTTTCCATTTTATCATCTTCTCTCATTGGCAGAAAGTGTGCTGACTTGATGAGACGATCGACTATTACCCAAATAGTATCATAACCACTTGCAGTCCTTGGCAATTTAGTAATGAAATCCATGATAATGTTTTCCCATTTCCATTCCGGGATTTCAGGTTGTTGAAGTAGATGATAGTGCTCTAAAAGAACATATATTTCATTACAATATCCTTCCAATATGTAAAGCTTTAAGTTGCAATAGAACTATATATATATATATATATATATATATACATCAAGTAATATTTAAGAAAATCATTTTTCTTAAAGTTCAAGTGTCGCGTATTTAATCAACGATCCAATCGCTAAGATCAAATACGAATAAGGTGTCGGTAAGTTTGTTATTGGGTATGACCCGACTTGGATGAAAACATATTAGCCACGTTAATTTAATATGTCTCTCAGGCATACGAAAAACCTTCACTAACTTTTCCATTTTATCATCTTCTCTCATTGGCAGAAAGTGTGCTGACTTGATGAGACGATCGACTATTACCCAAATAGTATCATAACCACTTGCAGTCCTTGGCAATTTAGTAATGAAATCCATGATAATGTTTTCCCATTTCCATTCCGGGATTTCAGGTTGTTGAAGTAGATGATAGTGCTCTAAAAGAACATATATTTCATAGCAATATCCTTCCAATATGTAAAGCTTTAAGTTGCAATAGTTCTATTTTTATGTAATATTCGTTTAAATAAATAAGTGCGAAGACAAAAGAAGAAAATGACGATTTGAAGACGCAAATGACCAAAAAGCTCAAATGAACAAGATATAATCCAAGAGGTTCAATTTATTGATGAGAAACGTCTCAAAATTACAAGAGTACGAGCCGCTAAACGCAAAGTACAAGATATTAAATAGTACGCAAGGACGTTCGAAAATCCAGAACCGGGACCAGAGTCAACTCTCAATGCGCGACGCAACAGAGCTAAAATTACAAGTCAACTATGCACATGAATATAATATAATATATAAATAATTCTTAAAATTATATATATATATTATATTATATAATAAAACGTCGGCAAATAAGAAAACAAAAATATGTGAGCTGTCCCAGGCGGCCATGCGATCGCATGGCCAGAAGGCACAAAACTCATGCACTCGCATGAGTTACTGTAGCAGGTCAAGTTCTATAAAAAGTCAGTTTTTCGGACGAGTTATACACAATATAATTCAATCTCTCTCACTCTCAAATATATATTTATATTTATATTTTAATTATAATTTTAATATTAAAGTTTAATAATAATAAGGTTATAGTGGCGAATGTTGTAAGTGTGTAAGTCAAAATTCTATCCGTGTAACGCTACACTATTAATACTCATTGTAAGTTATGTTCAACCTTTTTAAATTAATGTCTCGTAGCTAAGTTATTATTATGGTTATTTAAATCGAAGTAATCATGATGTTGGATTAAATATTAAAGACGAGGTTATTGGGCTTTGTACCATAATTGGGGTTTGGACAAAAGACCGACACTTGAAGAAATTGGACTATGGACTATTAAAGGGCTTTATATTTGTTTAACTGAATGATAGTTCGTTAATTTAAAATATAGATTTACAATTTGACGTATCTATAAATAACCATATACACTCGATCGGACACGATGGGCGGGATATTTATAAATACTAATAATCGTTCATTTGACCGGACACGAGAATGGATTAATAGTCAATTGACTCATTAAAACAGGGGTGAATTATGTAGGAGGACACTTGGCGTAATTGATAATAAAGTATTAAAACCTTGGATTGCACACAGTCGATAACCTGGTGTAATCACTAACAATGTATTAAAACCTTATTACAGTTTAAGACCCCAATCAGTTGGAATATTTGACTTCGGGTATAAGGATAATTTGACGAGGACACTCGCACTTTATATTTATGACTGATGGACTGTTATGGACAAAAACCAGACGGACATATTGAATAATCTAGGACAAAGGACAATTAACCCATGGTAATAAATTAAAATCAACACGTCAAACATCATGATTACGGAAGTTTAAATAAGCATAATACTTTTATTTCATATTTCATCGTACCTTTATTTACTGTCATTTTAATTACTGCAATTTACTTTATCGCAATTTAAATTCTGTCATTTATATTATCGTCATTTATCTTTACGCTTAAAATATAAAATCGACAAACCGGTCATTAAACGGTAAAAACTCCCTTTTATAATAATATTAATATATATAATTATTTATATTTTATACAAATATAGTTGTTAAAAATATAGTACGTATCACTAGCTCCCCGTGGAACTAACCGGACTTACTAAAAACTACACTACTCTACGATTAGGTACACTGCCTATAAGTGTTGTAGCAAAGTTTAGGTATATCCCATTCAATAAATAAATAAATAACTTGTGTAAAATTGTATCATATTTAATAGTATTTCGCAATAAAAATATAACTATTTCGTATACACTACCCTGCACACATCAAGTTTTTGGCGCCGCTTCTGGAGACGCGAAAGCGAAATGCTATATATATAAAAAAAATTAGTTTTTAAGCTAGTTTTGTAAAAATATATAAGTTTTAAAAATATAAAAACATAAAAAAAGAAAAGAAAAATAAATAAATATATTTCTATATTTTTAAGTATTTAAATTAAAAAGTGTATATTTTTATTTTTCTTTTGTTAAAAATTAAGATTAATAAGTAAATTTTTTTTTATATATAAGTTTTTATTACATATTATTTTTTTATATAAATTAAAAACAGAAAATTAAAGTAAAAAAAAAATTTAAAATCTAAAACTGGGCCGAACATGATCGAAGCCCAAATCTGATCTTGAATATTGGGCCATGCGATCGCATGACCCTAACACGTATAACCCATGCGACCGCATGGTGTGACTGGACAGCTCTGATCCTAGTACGTACGGATTAGGGTTAGGGTTAATAATTATTATTATTAATTAATTAGCTAATTAGGGTTTATGTTAATAATAATTTAGTTTAGCTTTAATTAATTTGTATTTTAAAGTTTTAATTAGTTTTAAACTTAATACTTTTATAAGATAATAATATAAAAATAATATTTTTATAAAAATTAGTAATTTTATCATTTTTGTATCTTTTTATTATTTAGTATGTAATTTTTAATTTATCGTTCGCAATTAGTTTTAAGATATATTTTTTGCCGTAGTTATTTTTATTTCTAGATTTTTAGGCTTTGTCGCAAAATCCCTTAAGTGCTTTTTCTTTAGACTAAGATTTAGGTGCTTTAGAATAATGCGACGCCGTTTTAAGATTTTAGTACTTTTTAAGTTTTTGCCGTTTTAGATTTAGAATTCCTTTAAGCTTTAATACCTTTAGACGTAAGTTTTAATTTTTAGTTTTTAGACTTTTAAGTTTCGACGCTGCATTTTATTATTATTATTTTTTGATTTTTATTTTTCGACGCTTATTTTTCGACCTTTTATTTTTCGACGTTTTTCGACGCTCTCTTTTTCTTTCTTATTTGTCGACGCTCTAGTTTTTAGGACATAGAATTTTCTATTTCTTCTCTAAAAATTCAAAACAAAAAATTATTTTAAGCAGTTAAATTGATAGACATCCAAAATTTTCTAATTCGTAGTAATAGTTGGATTTGTTAGAGGCGAGTTGTGGGCTTCCGATTTAAAGGGTCCTGGCTACCTGCTGCATCTATTAGCTATTCGAAACGTGAGCAAAATCAGAAAAGTCTATTAATTTGATAACTTATATAATTTTTATCTTTTATAACTAATATGATATTCAGTGAATGCACCGAGCAAAACGTTCATCACCTTTCATACGTTCACCACCTGTAACTCGATCAACACATCTAGCCAATATTGTCGCCGTTGATTTTTCTTTAGAAACATCATCTAGTCGAACAAGTACTCCAATTCAAATTTCTGATAATCCATTTTTTGAACCCGATTTCACTATCGAGAACCCGGAGAATATTCAAGGACAATTCCAAGATCCTGAACCACTAATCATTCCTCCTGAACCACAAACCGTTAAATCAGAATCCTTTAGTGATTCGTATTCAACAATTTCAATTATGGAAGTAACGGAACCTCTAAGTATGGAAGATCGAATGAGAGCCACACGCACGGGCCAAGGTCACGCCATTATTAAGCCAGATATTAATACACCAGATTATGAAATCAAAGGACAAATCCTACACATGGTAACTAATCAATGCCAATATAGTGGTACGCCAAAAGAAGATCCAAACGAACATCTTTGAACCTTTAATAGGATCTGTACTCTATTCAAAATCAGAGAAGTTGAGGATGAACAGATCTATCTCATGTTATTTCCCTGAACTTTAAAGGGAGAAGCCAAAGATTGGTTAGAATCGTTACCTGAAGGGGCGATTGATACATGTGATGTTTTAGTTGAAAAATTTCTTAAAAGATTCTTTCCGGTATCTAAAGCCGTGAGACTTCAAGGAGAAATTGTTACGTTCGTGCAAAATCCAAATGAAACATTATCTGAGGCGTGGACAAGATTCGGAAAGTCGTTGAGAGGATGTCCTCAGCACGGTTTAGTCACTTATCAAATAGTACAAATATTCTACCAAGGTGTCGACGTTGCTACACGAAAAGACATCGACATAGCAGCTGGTGGTTCCATTATGAAAAAAACCGCAACTGAAGCTCACAAGATAATTGATAACACAGCCTCCCACTCACATGAGTGGCACCAGGAAAAAGATATTTTTCGTTCATCTAAAGCGGCTAGAGCCGATTCTAGCCATGACTTTGATTCCGTTTCCGGAAAAATAGATGCTTTCGAGAGACGAATGGAAAAGATGAATAAAGATATTCACGCAATATGAATCAGTTATGAGCAATGCGATGGACCACACTTAATGAAAGATTGTCACATTGAGCTAACCATAGAACAATGTGAGAATGCTTCCTACATAAACCAAAGGCCGGTAAATAATTATCAAAATAATTATCAACCGCCAAGGCCGAACTTTAATCGAAATCAAAACATTCTTTACAATCCAAATGGACCCAACAATAACTTGTACAACCAACAAGGTCCGAATAGCCAACCAACTCAAAACAACACTTTCAATCAACAAAGACCTGGCTTGTATAAACCACCAAAACAAACCGAAGAGAAAAAGCCAAATCTGGAAGAAATGATTGCAAAGCTAATGGAATCTCAAACACAATTTATTACAACTCAAAACCAAACGAATGAGAGGTTTGATCAGTCATTAAGAACTCAAAAAGCTTCCATTTTGAATCTAGAAAAACATGTAGGTACTCTTGCTAGCATGATGAGTGAGAGGGAATAAGGAAAGCTACCGAGTAATACTGAAGTAAATCCTCGGAAATAGAATGTTAATATGGTTTCAATGAATTCTGAAAAACCAGCATCACAAGATGGGAAGGTTTTAGATGTGAGTAACAATGAAGAAGTTACAACACCACCACCACCACCGAGTATGTAAAGCCAGTGGTGGCACCATACAGACCACCCATCCCGTTTCCAAGAAAAGGAGTTGAGTATGAGCAAGTAATAGGTAATAAAGTTTGTGATACCTCTGGAAAGAAGAAGAAGAATAAGAAAGTACAAGAAACAAAAACCGTAAAGATAAACCCAGTGAAGACAGTTCCACCAAAAGTTCCACCCAGGTTGGTTGATCCGGGTGAATTTATTGTTCCTTGTCTACTTAGTGATTGTGTCATGTATGATGCACTAGCAGATTTAGGTGCAAGTGTGAGTGTAATGCCTCTTTCATCATATAAGAGATTAGGAGTAGGTGAGTTAAGTCCAACAGAGATGAGTGTTCGACTCTTTGATCAAACCATTAAGCGCCCAGTTGGAATTGCTGACGACCTACCCGTTCAAGTAGGTAATTTAACTTTTTTAGTCGAATTTATTGTCATTGACATAGAAGAGGACCCAAACATTCCTCTAATTTTAGGTTGACCATTCTTAGCGTCCACCGGGGCGTTATTTGATGTAAGAGAGGGTAGAATGACACTTAGTGATAGTGAAAAATCGATCACCTTTGTGAATCGAAAGTCTAAATCTCCACCAACCAAAACCGTTGAACCAACAAAAACGATCAATAAGAACCATATTGTTTTACCAACTCCAACGGTAGTGCTTAACAATAATAAAACGCCTAAGTGTGGGGAAGATGAAGTAAACCCTAATGATGACTTGATAAAAAAGAACCTCGTTGTTGATACGAAATTAAATGAATTCGTTATTAATAGTTCAATGAAGAAACTTATTAAACGGATTCGCGATGCTAGAATTAAGGGGAACTTTAAGTTATGTAACCGGTTAGTATCTAATCTATCTCCTAAAGAAAAGGCAAAACTAGTTGAATTTGTGGATATTACACAGGAATCCGACCAATGGCTTAAAGTAAAAGTCACAGATATGCAAGTTGATTATGGTACAAAAGAAATTAACGATGAAGTTAATCACAAATTCGACACCACAGCTACCTAAGTGTGGGGAGATTCAAATGTTCTAAGAAATAATGCTGTCTAGGGTTAGTTGTTCTGTTCTCGTGTAGTTCCGAGAATGGAATCCGATTGGTCTTTTCCACTAGCAGACACTAAAGAACTAATTCCCCCCACCCATTTTGAATTTTTGTTTTGTAGGTTTTGTATGAAATTAATATGAATTTTTAAATTTAAGTTTTGTGTGAATTTAAAAACAAAAATTACTTTATTTCATTAAGTTTAAAAATGATTTCTAAAATTCAATGTAAGTTGAAGACTAGGTCATGGAACCGAAATTGCTTTACCCGAGGGCAGGGCGACAAATTTTGTTATCATTATTGTCATAACCCGTCCTTAACCATAAGAACGCGTTAGATAACGTATGATTTCATTGCGAGGTATTGACCTCTATATGAGACATTTTTGAAAGAAAACTGCATATATTATACATTACAAACCATAACCATTATTTTTGTTACAAACTTAAGACAATAAAAAGAAGATTAACGTTTAGCGATAATCTTCGACTTACAAACTTTACAAATGATGACAACAACACGGTTTCTAGCATATTTTACAATGCAACATCTCGGATATGCAGTTTTATTTTTGACACAAACATGCGTACGCAAGATCCTGGTTAGATCCAACATGATACAGCGGAAGCTTTAGAAATCACCTGAGAATAGACATGTTTTAAAAAGGTCAACATAAAGTTGGTGAGATATAGGTTTAATGCCGGCAGCAATATATATATATAGACCACAAGATTTCGTATATAAACAGTTTAATAAAAGTATTCTAAGTGGTTGAGCACTCGGTAACCATACTTAACATTTTCACGTCGCATATTCCCTTTAATATGAAATCTTACTACACCGTACCAAGTGTAGTCACAAAACGAAGTACTGTGCAACCGTTGAATACTGGTCGTCCAGTCCGGTTGGGGTTGTCAGGCCCGATAGATCTATCAACAGGATTCGCGTTTACAATACCGCTGTAAATATTAGTTACCAAGCTACAGGGAAGTATGCCAGTGGTACAACTCAACGTAGAATATATTTTTCAGTTACTTGTGTCCATAGCGTAAAACATAAAGTACATGTATTCTCATCCCGAAATATTTAGAGTTTAAAAGTGGGACTATATACTCACTTTTGTCTTGATGATATAAATAATTTGACTCGGTCTTCCGGTTGATATCACGAACCTATCCATATATAATATATCAATATGTTTTCATTTTAAACAAACGTTATATATATATACTTGTTATACTTTTAATACTTTGAATATTTCCTTAGTCCGAAGTTAGCAGTCCGAGGTTAGCAATTCAATTTTTAATGGTTCATTTTTAGATGTTTAATATACCCGCAACGAATAAATACAACCCCCAACGAAATAAATAAAACTCCCGTAAAACCCCATCATAAATGTATTGGTCGAGATTAATCTTGACCCATGGTACCGGTGTTGTCAAATGACGTGTTGCGTACAATCATGGGATCTTATGATTAATCTTCTCGTGTTGCTTACGGGTGATCCTGAACCATATGAAATTGAATTATGAGTACATATATATAAAATATCATGTTATCTTAGAAGTATGTGATTTTATGTAAATTTTTCCAATGAATCCCGAAGTCATTTAAGCCTTGGATAACCAATTTTGTTTCGGTCATAGTTTCTTCGTTACAAGTCCGTTTTCGTTGATTCAACTTGCCATCTCCTTGGATCGAGTCCCTCTTTAAGACTATGAACTGTAAATACCTTAGTTTGTATTCAAAATCACACGGCATAGGTCAAACTTTAGTGAAACTTATGAAGTTAATCATTTTCGTTACAACAAAATCATTTAATGACCATTTTTCTAAAAATACCTATACTTTGAAAAACCAAGTTTTACCTTGTTAAATTAGCATATACATAAGTTATATTACAGGTCTTGAAGTATTTTAAAAGTTAAGTTAGAAGGA